>NW_014578598.1:27695-48301 GCF_000485595.1 Priapulus caudatus
TGTAAAATTCTTCGCATTACTCGCTCCAAATCACCCTTGACTTTTACTTACTCGCTGTATCATAAATATCCCTACTCATTATCGCTACTCATGGTAACATGTTTAGAAGGCCGGTTCGTATTTTTTGCACACAACCCCATGCAGTAGGTTGCATGAGGATAACATGTGTTACTGATGTCAGGTTAATGGAGTTTAGTGCACGTTCCTGTCTGAGCACACTTACTCACTTTCTCACGAAAAGAAAACAGCGCGACACCAGGCAATTATTATACTAATGTTTATTTATTTATTATTTACGGCGCGACTGCGTTATTTATTATTTGCGGCGGTACTGCGTTATTTATTATTTGCGGCGGTACTGCGGCTCCGATTTACGTTCTCGTGCACCGTAAAGGTAGCGGAGGCAGTGGTCGTATATTCTCTGCAGACATTATTATATTGTTCAGGATATAATTATTAGTTTGTGATGTGCAGTCCGATATTCTTCAGGATATAATTACTAGTTTATTACGTGCAGACGGTGGCAAGAAACCAATGATCACCAGCTGCGGGGCTGTTTTTAGGTGTGTCTCGCACTCTCGGGTGACACTTGATAGCTAGCTAGCTAGCTGAAGAGAGAGAGAGAGAGAGAGAGAGAGCGCGAGCAGAGGAGGGGAGATGTAGAGCCAGTAGAGGGCTCGGCTGAGATCATTCCACAAGACCAGGGAAAGTGCCCCTGGTGTATTTACTGTGACTCATGATGCGTATATATATGCAGCAGGGAGCAGATGTTACCGTGTTACTGTTAGCAGTCACCTCTATCTTAGAACAGCCGCATATATATCTATGAATGACAAAAGACATTTCCCTGAGTGGGAGGTTTACAGTGAAAAGATTCTGACATCTGCAGTGATTCACAGCTGGAATAGATCGGACACATATGGCGGCTGTCTAGTATAAAGGATACTTTTGACGTTTCTCTCGAGTGACCTAGCTTAATTTTTGCAGGTTTAACTTGCCCGATCTAAGTCAAGGCTACCCTGTTGTTAGCGCATGGGCCGGAATGTACGCATGGTACCAGAGGTGAATAACGACAAATATTCGTTTATTCAAAACTTCAAAATTTCAAAACTTCAAAATTTCAAAACTTCAAAATTTCGCAATTTTTGTCAAATATTCGTTATTCATTTGTCATTATTCACCCCTGATGGTACGTAACCGGTAGCTGTCTATACAGAATGCAAAGATGTGTTAGTTGCGTATGGGTCAGTCACCCACCAGCTGCCAGGGAAGGCCCCCGAAACCAATTTAGCCTGCTTCTCATTTCGCTCTGTAGGCTGGTTCGCAGTACAAACAACCAGCATGTTTCTAGCTGTCATCACATTGCTTAGTTAAATACTTGGCGTGCTTTCACTAGGGACATAGTACAACTACAAGACCCCGCATCCGCGTCTGTGTGTACATGCGTGTCTGTGTGTACATGTGTGAGTGGGTGCGTGCTTGCGAATGTATGTTTTGTGGCAAGCGTGATGTTATTGGTTTATTAAAGGCTCGGTTATACTTATACACTGTGGTTGTCAGAGTGGAATAATTACATCAGGCGTGTATGATATAGATATCATAATAATTATAATCTATATTATGACACTCCTGATTACATGATAGGAAAAACTTCTCGCTTTGAAATGTTTATGCTCACTGCATCACTTGCCTAAACATTGCAGAAGTGCATTTAAATCTTGGACTGATGTAATCGTATTTCTTATATCAAACCAATAGTTAGTTTGATATTTAGTAGTTATTTAGTAGTTGTTTTTTCACAATGTTGTGCTACGGAAGTCGTCGTAATTATACCCGTGCAAGATCGTTAACCTTGTTCGTAAGATTCACGAGTTCTTTGAGTGCAACGAACGTCCTAGCCTTTACACCCTCACAGCATTGTAACTTGATGTCTGGAGTCAGGCAAGGCCTGTATCCTCTCTTCATTCTTGTTCGTCATTATCATCAACTTCGCAATGTAGCAACAGCGTCAGACTCAATGTGTGGCTTTAGTAGACTGGCCCATTACGAGAACTAAATACGTTGGTCGATCCCCAAGTCTATTACTGAGCACTGCAAACGCAATGTACAGAAGGGATGTTATCAGGAAATGTTGAGTGGTGGGTTAGTACAGAGATGCAGTGGCAAGAATGCTGGTGGGGTGGAGGCATGCCTCTTGGAAAAGAAAGCAGAAAATTTACAATGAGTCATCATGGTTTTCATGGCCTTCTTGGAACGAATATTGAGCCTTAACATGATTACAATTTATAACATAACACATTTAACACAAGTAATTCAAATACGTGGCCGTAATAGTAAGTTTACAAGCGTTTTTACATTTTTTTTGTATGTAGCATGACGATGGGTGTTATCAAAGAGACTTCCTACATACACTACGGAGGGACGGACGAACAGTCGACAAACAACAATGCTAGCACTGCGCAGGAGAAGCCGTTTCGCATCGCGGAAACGGTCGAAGCGTTCCAATCGCGCGATAAAGGTAGGTACGCGAGTATTTTCTTGTCGTTTGCGTGGCAGGAAGGTGCAGTGCTGGTTGCAAGGCTTCTCAGTAATGAGAGAAGAGGTGCAGTGACATATAATATGGATATCGATATTGGACATATATGGAAGTCGATCATTAGAGCTATTACCATTACTATTACTATTACTATCACTGTCAATGTCACTGTCACTGTCACTGTCACTATCAATATTACTATTATTATTACTATTACTATTACTATTACTATTATGATTACTATTACTATTACTATTACTATTACTATTACTATTACTATTACTATTACTATTTATCACTAGTGTTCTCGGAGGGTCATCTGTTAACGCCATAGTTACACCTCGATCGGTACCTTTCCGCCGACGTTTCAACCTGAAGAAGGCTAATTGGGAAAAATTTGCTAAAGAACTCGATGATGCAGTCCGGCACCTGCCTGCTCCACCTACTAACTATGACACCCTTGTAAAGATGATCAAGAAATCATCCAGGAACAACATACCTCGAGGATGCCGCACAAGTTACATTCCAGGTCTGACGGGTGACTTTGAAGCACTTTTTGAGGACTATGTAGTTGATGTCACGATTTCATCAATTATACTCCGAATATCAGTTTGGAACACGTGGCTCTAACAACGCGCTTGGTTATTTCAAAATTCAATTAATCGATATCATCAACAAACAAAAAAAATCTAAATAATATCAAACGATAAACAAAGAAAATTGGCGAAAATGATGAGAATCAGAGAATATCATCACTTACATTAAAAGTTTTCTTTATATAACATACATGTTTATAAACCAAGTTAGTAAACAGTGGCAAACAAACAGTAAACAGGGACTAATACAAGCACATACAATGACATCGAGTTACGAACACACGAGGCATATCAACCCCGAGTAACGATTGTAACGATGCATCGAAAGGCTGTTTTCTTCCCACAGGATAAAATTGAACAGGGGGAGGGGCAGGGGGAGGGGAGGCGGAAAACTTAGGGGGGACTGGGGGTGTTTTATTTACGTTACCACTATTAATGCTGTAATAGCCAACACCATAGGACTAGTATTTGGCGGTTTTGTTATTATATAGAATAGCCGAGTTGGTGTACAGTTTTAGTGTTGGGTTCGGGTACAGGTTAACTGGGTTTGTACTTGTGTATGGTCTGCAGTTGCATGCGTGGTCCGTAAAAATACAGCGTCGGTGGTCTGAGATCGAATAGGAATTCTTGACGATCGAAATTCCGCCAGCTGTCAACTTTTTATTGGTGGGAATTAATCGGGCGGAGGTTATGTTCATAACGGGGCGCAAGATTTGAAACATGGAGGGAGCTTTTCCCAAAGGGGCTTTGCGGAGCGCCCCGTTTGCGCAACGTAGGAAACCTGCTATCGGTTCTTGCGGTCCAACGATGAATCGATTACGAAAATTACAACTGATTGAGAACTAAACACATAGGAATATGTAAATGTTTTCAGACGTTGATCGCGTTCGGTGACCACACGTTGACTCTGGTGAGAGATACTGGAAGCCATAGCAGAAAGGCAGACGGGGAAATGAGAAATCATCCAGTCCAATAACATGACCCATAGTAGTAGAAAAGAGTCGTGGAAGCATTCGCGATGTACGTGAAAGACTCTTCTAATAGTATTACCCAAGACCAGAAGGTGACTGCTGACCAGGATTGCTCATCAAATCCTTGTGAACTGCCAGGGAAACTCATAATCATTCATCCCAGTATGGACAAACTTACAAAAGGCTCAATGTATAAACACAGAGAACAAGGATTTTCACAAGACTTTCTAATATGTAGCGAACTGACTAAGGGCAGTGATGAAATAGGAAAAAAAAGATTAGTGGTTGAGTCTTGCGGAAACCCAGGCCCATCAAATCAGGTTGTCCGGCAACAATTTCTGGTTGTCCAAAAAAATCTCGCCAAATTTACATATTTCAAATGCATCTAAAATAAATAATTAATATGGTCAGGGAACACCCCAAAAAACAATGTGGTTGTAGCCAGGATTTTTAACAGGGTGGCCAAAACAGCAAACTGCGCACAAATCATGGCATGATTAACTTAATGTAATGGTCTCTCCGCCTCCCTCTCACACCATTTAACAGTCATTCTACTTCTCTGCAATCTTTGTTTTGTGCCATGCTTGAAAAGGCAGAATTTTTGTTCAATGTTCTCTAGCTTCCCAGATATGTAATTGTTCAGTGGCGGAGTTTCTGCGGATTCCAAGGAGGAGTGAATTAAAAGCGGGGGGGTATTTGCGGGATCCTCCCCCAGAAAATTTTGAATGTAGATCGCGTGAGGAGATCGGTATTTGACAGCACTTTTGATATACATTGTACAGCCTTCACTTTGGACTAAACAATTCCTCTTTTTTTTGAACTTTCGGTCACATGATATCCCACTGCATTGTTTGTTTGTTTTGCAATGGGCAAAGCGATCGAAAACAAAAATAATAATGGTCATAAAACATTACCAAATCATGTAGGGGTGGAACTTTGCTGGTTTGCTGGTTCCAATCAGAGTCACCTCTCATAAAGTCAGGAAACCTGACATTTAACGTTGTGGAAAATTAAGAGCTGGTATACATCGCTTCCAAACCATAGATTAATGGCGGGCCGCAGGCTATACAGTGCTCATGTGAGCAACCCTTGAGAAAACATAAATTAACAGTGCGATTTTTTCGTCAACTTTTTTTTGGTTGTCACCGGGACATGTTCTGACTGGCATAGGTTGGTCCGGCACAATTACTGGGTGTTTGTCTCGGACAACGGGCAACGCGCTTATTTCCGAGCATGCTAATGGGTTATCAATATTAATGAAAAAATAATAAGCTGACCGCGACGATATCTTTGTGTGAGCAGATCAAGCATCTTGGCCCCATGCTACTTTCAATGAGTGCTTGATATTTTAACACGCTGCCTCTGCACTACAACATCCAAAGCTTGTGGAGGAAGGCCAAGTCTTGCAATACTAAAGCCTGTAAAGCACCAGCTAGTCCAAGTAGCTATAGGCCATCTCATTGCTCAAGCCATACATCACAAGCGCTCTTTCGAAAGACTCATCTCAACCGTTTTGAACCGTTTCACATGGATAAATCTCATCCAGAGCAAGGCAGGTTTCAGACCAGAAAAATCCTTTACAACAACTCTGTAACCTTACCAGTTTCAATCGGAGACGGGCTATGAGAAGAGTTAATTACTGGAGCAGGCTTTATGTTGGAGCCTCTCGGCAGCCTACGACCACAGTCAACCATCGAATTTCTAAAACCAAAAAACTATACAGTTAGTAAGAATGTGAGGCACTACGCAGAAACTAATCAGCAACATGTTGGCAAACAGGTTTGTTTTTGTAGGATCTCAATGGATAACGCGCAGCAGATGGCGTAGACAGAAAAATGGCCCTCCCACAAGAAAGCGTCCTGCCCATCCGCTCTTATAAGCTAGACACCAAATGACCAGCACCAGTCACACAAAACAGCGGAGTTTCCTGTTATGCAGATGAACCTCCTGCATTGCTTCACAAAAACAGTCTTTATGCAAGACGAACGGTCATACCGATGCCTCTTCGCATGGACCTAACACAGCAAACATATACGAAGCCATTCGGGAAAACTCAAATAAGTGCATTTCCATCTAAGAACAAGGAGGCGAACTGCAACTGAAAGTCAAATGGTATGACAAATGCTGAACCATACCATATAGCGCAGTCTCACTAGGTGTTACTTTTAGGACCCTCTCTAACTTACAAGAATCACATCATCAAGACAAAGGCCAAAGATGGGCTGCCAGAAACAGTATTCTAAGGAAGTTCGGCAATACTAAATGGGGAACGATGGACGCGGCGACTAATCAGAACCACATGCTATACGCCTGTGCTACTCTGCGGGCTTGAGTTATGCGCTGACCCTGTCTGGAGTAAGGTAGCCACCATGCTGCCAAAACTGACACCAGGTCTGAACAGTGCTGACAGCAGCAGATTTCTGGCGATGCTTGAGACCAACCACGTAGCATGACTCTACCTGGCTCTGTGGCATCCCGCTCCTCACACGTCTAAGGAGAATGCTTCCTCTTCCATCATGAAACAGTATCAAGACAGAACTAAAGTCCAGGCCACAGTTCATCCACGCGGATTCAACCTGCCGATGGCAACCTCCAAACTACAGGATCGCCCAATGTCAGAGATCTTCCAGGCAAGGCAACATAAGTTTCACTCAGACCCAGGAATCCTTCTCACCCGGAGCCATAACGGGGTATGGCCCAGTGGTTATGCCAAATCGCCTCAGGCCACAGGGTTGGTCGAGTTAGGGCCACATCATGCAGAAATGAGGGCATACACATGAAGATGGCCATGAATGCGGGGACTGCGGGGAGCGACCAGACTAGATGGGAACATCCTGAAAATGCCTTATTGCCAGTAGCCCTGTAGCCCTGAGATCCTTGAGCGCTTTTCAACCACCGATGCATCTGTGGTGCTGCAGTGGCCTGGGCCTAGTCGTTAGTGTTAGATGTACCGAGGAAGAATAAAGTCGAGGCAATCCTTAAAAAATTATCATGTTGCCACTTTGCTAGTGCTCCGACGACCCACGAAAATAGCCGCCGGACCCAATTTTTTTTATAACATTTTGGTTCCATTTTGTTTTTTTTTAATATTCCTTCATAGTTAAGACTGAAACACAAAGCATGTGGTGGGCCAAACATAGAGGACAGACTTAAACATAACTATATGCCTCACACAAAAAGCCTACCTAACCTACCGACCAAAATCATGGGGTCGAGCGGGACAGCCCAAACATAGAATTTTTTAAGGAGTGGCAGATTGTAACTGTAAGAGTGCGATATAGCATGGGAAGCTCTTGGTTATAAGGAGCGCCGCCCCGAAGTGGGGGGGGGAGAGTACGGATGCAGACAGTCGGGTTGTGAGGTTTGGCATGGCGACGAAATTTGAGATCTGACAGTCATTCGTTAATGATGGGAGACACTCGTGAGACATTATCATTAACCTGTAAATGTACAAAAAATATGTAGGTGTAAAGTACAAAAAATATGTAGGTGTAAGGTACAAAAAATATGTAGGTGTAATTTATAAGTACAAAAAATATGTAGGTGTAAGGTACAAAAAATATGTAGGTGTAAGGGCCTTCTGCTTATAACCCTAGAAGAACTCCCCCTCCCCCCCCCAAGGATGTTTTCCAGGGACCAGAATATTGGCTAGTCATTGCCAGAATATTGCTAGAATATTGGAATGTCGTCTTGCCATCTTTTATCGACTGGTTTTTTTTTGTACTAGACATTTAGATGTAATGGCTGATGACTATAGTGGCAGCCATGCGCAGATGTCACGAATAAATATATGACATGCACGATTTTTACTTCTGTATTTACGCGTTATAATCTGTACAAATCTAGTAAAAGATCGTAAAATCTGCTTTGCTAGGACACAAATGTGTCAGTCAGCTGTTCAGTCTTTTAAACTCTCACTTTCTCGATCGATTTCTTTCTCTCATACGTATGCCAGGGACATACGTGCGCAATTAAAATTTGATGACAGTTTATTAATCAATCGTAATCTTGTGTACAGTTCAATCGATTGAAATTTGTGTTTGTGAACATAACGTCGTAAATTCTCCGGCATTGTTTGTTTATTTTGATTTGTATGGGTGTCAGCATTAACGATTAATAATCGCTGCTTGTTTATTTTTTTTAGCGGATTTAGTCCCGGACGATAGAAAGTTGTCTCCACAAAAAGCTGTCCAGTATCGCAAGTTCACCTTGGTGCTGACTGCTATTTCTCTGCTGATAACCTTGGTGCTTGGCATCACCAGTCTCAGTAAGTGAAGTTGCTACGTAGTATCACGTAACTGCCAACGGAAAATATAATGGAAATCTGAGAAATAGATTTTTACAAACAGTCATTGACACTCCATCTGTATGATAATAAAAGAAAAACCTAAATCTGAGAATTTTTTACAAACAGTCAATGACACCCCATTTGTATGATAATTGTGTTTTCGGTTTATAAATTGATGTTGATTGATTGGGTGTAAAGGTAAGTGCTAAGGTAGGTATACTGTAACTATGCTATATGCCTTATTATGTTATAGGCATAGCTGTGTTATGCACTTGCTTACCATAATTTTGAATTTTCTTTGTTTGTAGAATGCTATTTCTAAGCATGCAAATTATATATCGAGATGTTTTATGCTTTATACTATCTGAACTGCAACAGTTAAATATATGTTCGATATTGTTACAGCTAAGGCACTCCCCAGGCCTTTAATGCATGTTGGCTTTAACATGCTTTCAAAGCTGTTATGAAGCTAATTTGCGGAATCCCATAAATCCTCAGACATGCTCTGATTGCCTAATTGATGTGCCTTCATTTCCAGCTGTGTTTGCTCTGAGCAATGTTAATGCTGTGTTTTCACAGCTTGATGTATACATCTCGGCTTTGAGTAATTGACTCTAATTTTTACAGCCACCTTTAGGGCCCTTCTCCATCTGTCCATTAATAATTAACATTATTTCTGAAATTACTGGGAGAATTCTGTGTTATCTACTTTTTATGCTAGTTAGTTTATGTACTTTAGCCACAGCGCATGTTATGTTACGCACACCTTTACAGTATCTTTGTAGTTTATTTAATTACATCAACCGTTATATTTCTATTCGTTGCATGCATGTACCTAAAGCTGCACTATACTTGTCATGATAATATATAACCAGCAGATAAAATTTAATATTAGTCACAAAAAAGTGTTTGTACAAGTAGAAGGCATTCATTGAACAAATATGCACAGTTTTTGGCTAATTAAATGCGTGTTGACACTTTCACTAAGAAATAACATGAAAGGGAAAAATATTAGGGCTATAATGATGTGGCAAATTCAATTGTGCAGCTTTCGGTGATATGGAGTATCCATCCAACAAGAGATTAACAAGGTTCTAATTTCATCATGCAACTAGCTGGCAGCATCAGATTGTGTCCGGTATTTCATTATTACAACGCAATAAACACTGGTAGCTGCCCTACGGTATTTCTCACGGTGCCCTTCGAAAAATCCCATGTGTGTATATCCTGCTTCCTCCTTGGCTGTACCATCTCAGGTGTGAAGGGGAGAAGATCGGGCCAATAAGTTCAAACAAACCTAAAGATACCGAACCTGAAGATGTAATTACGACTAGAAAAAAAAATCATTTCAGCCCAATAGAATCCAATATATCTGGTTTATTTCTTGAAATTGTACACACACAAAAACAAGTAATAAAGTGTTGCACCTCTGGGTTTTCATAGACTGTCCCACTTGGTTTTGATAAAAATCACATTGCTTTGGTGGCTCATCAAAGAGAAATGTCTGCTATGGTGCCTTAGCTTACATTTCTTATTAAGCCCAAGGCATCACTTGTCCCCAAAGCATAAAAATTCAATCCCTAGAATGACTATCTGTCATTGTCTGTAGGTGTAAGTTCCGTGCCTTGGTTTAGCCTTTAGTATCACCCCTAAGTGTAGAGGAGGGATGGTTATGTAGCTGTACCAAATAAATGGATTCTGTATAAACTGTGTATGCTAGGTAGTCGTTGTATTACGGGATGGATACTTGATGGCATGCATATTGTATAGCACTGCACCAATTTGTTTGTGAAAGGCAGCTAGAATGGATTACGTTTGTTTTTCTCTCTTGCTGTTATTTATTTTAATTTTTTCAGTTTTATCTGTTGCCGACAACAGTGATGCCGCTTTTGCATTTGCAGTAAGTACATCCGTGTATCGATTGACTCGCCCAATTGCATCAGTGGTCAACTCAAAATTTCTCTCATCTACTCTTTTAGTGATCAGTCTGACATTTATATCGTAATTATGTCAGTGGTCTGACCAACTCCATGATTGAGTTCTCCATATATCACTGTAATTCCTGAGTAAGTCAAATTAATGACTGTAGATCTATGCGGCAGATAGATGGTGATCCGATTACGTTTGAGAGTATTTTCACACCAATCATTTACGAGATGCAGATAGTACAGGGTGTTTGTGATATTGTTGTTGTGTCAATCTGGTATTATGTTGCATTTGGTATTAAAGCTTATTTTGTAGTCTGCACATAGATGAATTTGGTTCCAAGACAACAACAAAACCAAGAAGATAGAAGATGTGTCTTTGTCCTAAAAGTTATGGCAAACGTTGCAAAAGATAAAGTAGATGAGTGTGGAGTGTTAACCCGAGGCCAAGCTAAAAATACAATGTGAAAGTCTAGATCTATAGATCAGTTCTCAGCATCAGCAAGTCTAGGTTCATGATCCTGATTATTTTCAGTTGGATTGCCTGCTGGACTTTCTCTCTTCCATGGTGGTGCTCTGGCGGTTTTTTGGGAAGGTGGGAAACTTGTACTCCCAGCACAGGGAAAAACTGTGAGTGTTATACCAGTTCACTTACTTATAATAATAATGATAATAATAATAATAATAATAATAATAATAATATACTATACATTAGTATGTATGAGATAATAATTTTAACTCAATAAGTGATTGGTCCCTGCATGTGGCTAGACATGACAGATACTACCATACTCACTCCCCTCACTTTCTCTCCAAACAGGGCCAGACTGTTTTCATAGCTGTTGAACGCAGTCTTTCTCATCTAACTTATGGTTTCTATTCCCACATTTACAACACTTCCTGCCAAACGTTAGGTAAACATGTTAAAACATTTTATTGCAGTTCCCAGACCCTCTTCATCGTCGTAATCTAAATGTAGCGTTCTTCGTTCGCTCACGCATTGTAGGTGATGCTCAAATGATTTATCAGTGATTGATTATTGATTTATTGATGATTTATCTATAGATTATCCATAGATGCGATGTTCGTTTATAGGGCCTGCATACTGCTAAGTTTGCTGTTCATGATCTCTGCTGTGTGCGTATCCGTGAAGGCTGTATATAATCTACTCGAGCACAAGGCGCCTGAGAAGGTATGATGTCTGCTTCTCACGTAGCAATTAGTGTAATTTTATGCAGTCACACCCGTCTTAATGTATAACGGACACCTGTCTGTATAACCTGTCATTTTTTACATATCCATTCATTCACTGTTATACAGTGAAACCACCATTATGGAATGGGCACCTGTTTATAATGTACACTTATACATTAATGCCAACTTTACACACCTGTGTTAATGGCCACCACAGTAGAACAGTCACTTGTTTCTATAACCTGTCACTCTTGACATATTCCTTCGCTGTTATAGAGTGAAACTATCGTTATCAAATGGGCACCTGTCTCTAATGGACACGTGTGACGTTTTTCGTAGAGGGACACTTATACACAGTTTTGACTGTGCGTCATATGCCCAAACATTAGCACTGCCAGTAAAGTGGTGAAATATTATTCACAGGGGAGAAGTAATGAGTAACGATGAGTGAGGCATATAGGCACTATATGTTTTGGATAGTGGATGCTGTAGAATTTTAATAGATTTTTGAGGATCGTCTGATGAACACAATGAGAAAGCTTTTTGATCCAGCACTGGCTTGCCATTTTTCTGATTATAATATATTAAAAAGGTTTTTTTTTCTGTTAATAAGTGGAGAACAGCTATCTGGTGAAACTTCAGAATTCACCCTTCAGAAGCTCAAACTTCTGATTTATTCTTTTTCAAGAAAATCACAAATACTGACATACTGTAGCTATTAAAATTCGTGCCCAATATAAATTGGGAAGACCCAATGCCGCTCAGAAATTTTCGGCTAAACAATTAAGTAAGTCGAAGCTCTCAATAAATGGCATAGGTATGTCTTGGTTGATTAACCTGAAACACCTGTTACCACATGGAAAGCTCGTTGCCTTGCAGCTGGCGCATGCTTCACAGATCGCCAAGTTGATATGTATATATATATATATATATATATATATATATATATATATATATATATATATATATATATATATATATATATATATATATAAATCCTACGGATGCTAAAATGCAAAAATTTTCTAACGGCACGACGTTCGTACAGCACGAATCATTCTCGTAAATTATGGAATCGCTTGAAGCAACGCGTGATGTGATGATGATTGCAACTCTTTGGTTTGGTGGTCACATTTATAGGGTACTGGCAGTGGCAGCAGCAATAGGGCAGCAGGGGGCGTAGCGAACCCATTTTCTTTTGGGGGTGGGGTGAAGCCACGTGCTGGTTGTGTTTTGGGCAGGTGACCATGGGCAATTAATCATATAACGGATCTACATTTCTTTGGGCGACTGCCCCTTTCCCCCCACTTGCTATGGCCCTGAATAGTGGTGGTTCATCAATTTTTTACCGTAATAATTTTACATGTGTAAAGTAATCACGATCTATTGTTCTTTTCACAGCACTTGTCAATTTTCCCGCTGTTCCTCGGCAACACGATCGCTTGCGCGCTCCTCGCTGTTGGCAAGTACTACTTCGGCTTCCAACTGGAGAGTCGGGCTCTCCTCACAGACGGTGAGATGCGCATAGTTTAGATTCTATTTATTAATTTATTAAAGAAATCCTTTTGTGGCTCCGTTTATGGTCCATAGGACCTCTGCTACTGACTTTTTTTGGTTTCTGTGAATGGCTTTGTCTAGAAAAGTCAATCTCAGACTCTTAATTTATTAAAGAAATCCATTCGTGTCTCAATCGTGGGTCATATGGCTTTTCGCAACTGTCTTGTTTATGGTTTCGGCGACAAGCTTTGTCCAGAAAAGTTACTTGCTGTTATGTGATGTCAAAAGTTATTATTAAAGCTGTTATGTCAAAAGCCTGCCATGCAAGTTCTGCTTCTATCTCCCGGATGAACGCGTAGCGCCATCTACTGGCATAATAGTTCATAAATGTATCACTTAACAAGTGAGTTCGTTAGCTCATAATTTAAAGTCACAAAAGCCATGTAAATAAATCCCAAAATGCACACAGAGAGCATTTAAAATGAACGCCAAATAACAAATAAATATCAGGCGCCGGTTGGGCATCTAGCCCCGGCCTCAGAATAATATATTCCGTGTTCGAGACTGTACCCCCTTTTATCTCTTGTTTTGTGTTTTTCGTTCTCAGCGTTCAATTCGCTGATCGGCACGTTGATGGGAGCCGTCGTCATGGTGAGCGTGAAGGTGTACGACGTCAACCCGGACATATGGTTTCTGGATTCTTCGGCCAGCGTCTTCTTTTCTGGGGTGCTCTTCCTGTACGGACTGTGGTAAGATTCAATGTCGTCGTGCGAGTTGATTTTGCGATGTCGTCGCAGTCAGGGTCGCACTTGTTGTCAGAGTCATCCCGAGTAGTGACGTCGTGATGTTCTAATTGTTCTAAAATAATTCTAAATTGTTCTAAAATAATTCTAAATTGTTCTAAAATAATTCTAAATTGTTCTAAATAAATCTAAAATGTTCTAATTTACACATGAAGTGTTGTGATGAAGTTATGACATTTTATGGTTTGGATTGTCACAACTATGTATGATATTTCTGACAATAGATCCTGGTATGTATTGTAGTCTCGGTATCTAGTGATAGCTGTAGTGTTCTCAATGTACAGCATGTAAAATATTCACTGTAAATAGTAGTATAACAAATGTAGATGTAATATAATAATTGATAATAAATAATAATAATAATAATAATAATACAGTTATAATATAAGGAAGAGACTGTATGGTTTTCATTGCTTTTAAATTGTAAGTTCATCATTATTTCTTTACATTTAGGTTGCTCTATCATTCCGTGACTGAGCAATGATGAATTCCTGCAGCGTGGTAGGTGACATGATACCTGTCAACGAATTCAATTTGGCCACTAAGCACGAATCGTCAACACCAACTAGTATGGCAATATATTAATATAACTTTGGAGGGCTTATTTTATGTAGTATGAGAGCATTGCATGGTACAGTGTCTTGGTAAAGCTGAAAAATGTTGGTGGATGTAGAGTGAGCACACGTGGATTCAAGCAGGGCTTTACAGTTGCGTGTCTCTATATGCTGTTTATAAACGAATCTTCGTCTTGGCTTTGTCCATATAGATAATTTTGTATTAGCCAAGATTTCAATCGAAGTTTCTGCTTTCCACTCATTACGAGTTTACTATTATGTGGGAATACGAAATTTTTTTTTTTTCTGAAAGTGAAAGAGAGGGAGAGGGAACGAAAGAGAGATAGATAGATAGAGAGAGCAAGATCGATAGATGTTTATCGCACATATCGGACGACGTTCAGTGCAGCTATGACACGGTATTTGTGATCCCGGGGGCTCAAAAGGGTTATTTGCTCTATCGTATGTTCAACGAGTAATAACATGCATGCATTTATTTTCTGTAATGATGTGAACCTTTTTTAAGTGCCTTATACATTTACTTCTCAATATATATATATATATATACGTTAACTTATAAAATTGTTAAGGGTGTGGACAAAGTTGTGTGCTTACATTCGTAATGACGTTTTTTTTCACATTGAACAGATATTTATTAGATAATGTTTTTCTGTGGTATAGAGGTGACTGCTACCGTCCTGTGCCTTTGCTGGTGTTAAGAACACTGGTGCTTGTTTAGCAATTTGTGCCATTAATTTGTAAATTTTTGTGATAATATGAAAGGCAGTTGTTCTACGTGGTTATTAGCGTAACGTTACTAATCATTGTCGTTCCCCGCAATAATATTGTAAATATATATAATACGTGCAATACATCTTTATATCGTATTTTTCAAGTGTAAATGTATCAATATATTTGGCTTCCGTATGTTCATGCGGAGTTATTTATAATCAACATATATATGGCGTGACCGTTAAATGTCTGTGTAGACGATAAATGAACTGGTCCAGTGATTAGTGATTGTGACTCCTTCCCGACAGTTATGTGAAAATTTGTTTGAACATGCATGTTGGTGTAGGCTTTCCTCTGAACTTTTTTTTCTCCAAATATTCTTGATGTGTACGGCGTTGCTGTGTTACAGTTGTTGTTGTTATTTAGACCATTTGCACTGTTCGACCAATTCAAATTAAGTTTGGAAAGTTTTGGTGGATTTTGTGCAATAAATGTCAGTGTGAAAAACTTATTGGAAACTCGTCTGCATAAAATGATTTCAGACGAATATACGAAATTCATCTGCTGTGGGTTTAATGACTAGCGAAATACTTTTTTTTTCTCAAAATTGGTATGCCAAGCAAATTTATTGACAATACATTGGTTCTGACATGGGCATGTGTTCGACTATTTAGCAGTATTTACAACGTACACAGTTACGTCATATTTAGTATACGTGATGTTTATTTCAAAGTATTTATCTACACAAATTCAGGGTATCATTGTATGACCAGAGGTCGTGTTATTTTGGTTTAGTAGCTGGTTGGGTTGCATATAGGATTTATAGATCTGAATAATGATGATCTGCAGCAACCATGCATCTGCAAGTGGTAGTGTAGTGGCCCTAGAGGTGACCACACTGGACTTTCACACGTGCTGTGGTTGGCACATGTAATTTATTTGCGTCGGGATCATTTTCCGCTCCTGCCGTGAAGGTATGAGGTGATGCAGTAGCAAGAAAAACCCCAGAGTGAAATGAACGCAAGTCCTTAGATAGTCTTTATACAACGGATGGTTTTATTCATCGTTTACGAATAACATGAATAACGTTCACTGCACGTATCTCAAATATAGCGTAGAGAGATATATATATATATATTTACTCATGTCACGTTTACGTTACCTCGTTAGGTGATTACACGTTTAACTTAACTCTTAGCAATTCTACTGTTAATATTGTAGCCGTCTGACTCTCCCCGTCGTGTGCTCCGCGGCTCGGCGCGAGTTCGTGGGTTGGCAGTGTGTCTCCCTGTCCGGGGTAGGCTCTCCCTCCGATGGTGTGTGTGCGCTCTCTCGAGCGCGCGCGTGATCGTTCGTTCGTTCGTTCGTTCGTTCGTTCGTTCGTTCGTTCGTTCGTTCGTTTGTTTGTTTGTTTGTTTATTCGTTTGTTCGTTCGTGGCCGTCCGAAGACCGACTGATTTTACCGTTGGCTCTTGGCTGCTTATATAGGACCCTGCGGTGACGTAGGAACCTGGCAGTGCCTCCCTCTCCCGTGCCTCATGTGACTGGGTGTTGTCACCCCCCTCGCTTGACACGTGTACAGGTGATGCAACCCCCTTGGTCCAGTATATGCACGAGCGTCACACCCCCTGTCTGCCACGTGCTCGGCCGGTGCAACTCCCTCGCCCGGCGCGTGTACGTGGTGGCGCAACTCCCTGATCTCCCACATCTGGTAGCTGTGGGAGCCGCCTCCCCCGCGCTTGTCTGTGTCGTTGGGAAAAACGTGTTTACCTGTCGCCAGGAAACTTTTTATCCCTGTTGCTGTTGAACTGGTCTCTGGTTTGTATGACGTCATCCCCCCTGAAATCTCCACAGTAGCGTATTGTCCGACCATGTAATTTATTTATTTTAGCAACACTGTGCCAAAGTTATGGTAGAAGAAACTGCACTAGTACTGTGTTGGTTCGAAACGCGAATTGTCTTTATTGATATTTATTTACATGTAATCAATATAGTGAACACGGTGGACGGATCAAACATAATAGTGTTTCTCGATCATCGCCTTTCACCAGTAACAAGTTTACATTGCCATGTAAATGTTGTTTGCAAATTATTAGGTAATAATACAATTGTCTAAAGTAAGACCATGTAACACTGTTTGCTTTTTCCTGTGCAATGTGGTTGTGCATTTGCACATTATTCTAACTGAGGAATTCGTGCATGACCACACCAACTCGTTTCTTCACGCATATAAGAATGAAGGGATACAGATTCAAACTGTCAGCTTGGCCATGTTGCCAAAATACATTAAAATGATGTGAAAAATTGTGGTGCACAGACCATTCTCACGAAAGGAGTACTACAGTAAGAGTATTTCAATTTCAAAAATCCAAAACCACATCTAGCGTAGCGACAGACGTTAAACCACTTTTAGGCCATTAGGACTTTTATTAACAGTACTTTCTCATCATCAAACATACCATAATATATAGCGTTCAACATTCTTTAATTACATAACTGTACAGTTTGTTTAAACAGCACACGTTCAACAACCATTTCACGCGTCTTTGGGTGACGCTGTCCCTCTAGAATCGTCCTCTAAATCCGCCGTTGCTTTAGAATCGTCCTCTAAATCCGCCGTTGCTTTAGAATCGTCCTCTAAATCCGCCGTTGCTTTAGAATCGTCCTCGAAACCCGCCGGCACCGCATCACGACCGCCATCGCGGATTTCGCCCAGCACGACCTTCCTCGCGAGCTCAAGGTCGTCATCCATCTTGAGAAGGTTGTAGAGGAGGATCGCGCGGCCGCGTACCGGCTCGTGCGGCGACGCCGCGCACGTCTCCATCACCCTCCCCAGCAGGTCCTGCATCTCCGCCGGCCGCCGCAGAAACAAGCGAACGCTCGCCGTCAGGAAAGCGAGCGCGACGCCGGCGGCGTCCGACGACGCGAAACCCTCGAGGAGCCGCTCGAGAACGTAGGGGGCGCCGTCGATCGCGTCCCCGCGTTCGCCGAGGATCTCGCAGAGGGCGCCGCGCGAGTCGTCGTCGTCGCCGGCGGCCATCCCCGCCGCCGCCGTCTCCGCGAGGCGGTTCGCGAACTCGCGGTCGTCGAGCGGCCACGCGCGCGCGACCGCCAGCACGCAGCGCGTGACGTGCGGACGCCGAAGCTCCAGCAGCCGCACAAAGACGTCGCCGACCCTCGCCCTGCACTCCCCCGCGAAGCGCGCCGCGATATCCCCCAGCAGCGCGGCAGCAGCCTCCGCGACCGCCGCGTCGTCGTCCATGCAGCACGGCAGCACCTCGTCGACGATCTCGGCGGCGGAGGCGTCGTCGGCAGCGAGGCGGGGGAGCAGTCGAAGCTTCGCGACCTTGACGTACGGCGGCTCGTTGTGGCGGCAGAAGAAGCGGCGGCGGAGCCGGCGGCGGCCGCGGAACGGCGCGAGAGATTCGTCGGCGTGGCGGCGGAGGAACGCGAGCACGAACGCGATCGTCTCGTAGTCGGTCGTCGCGAGCGCGGCGGCGAGTGGCGCCCCCGCGCGGGCCCACACGTCGGCGCGCGCGCCCGGAACTTCCGCCGTCAGCCGCAGGAAGAGCTCGACGGCGGCGACGACGCCTGCGACGCCGCCGGTGGCGCCCCCTAGCAGCGCGTCGCAGGCGTTCATCAGGTCGACGGCCTCGTCGCGCGACCGCGGCGCGTACCGCGACAGCGTCGCGACGACGCGCGCCGCGCCCCACGGCGAAAACTCCGGCAGACGCGCCGCAAGGTGGCGCACCATGCTGCGGTTCACGGCGACGCCTCCCTCGTCCGCTAGCGCGTCGTCGAGCGCGGCGAGCGCGTTGCTGACGACGATCGGGTCCGGGTCGCGGACGAGCTCGTATAGACGGTCGACGACGACGTCCGCGAACTCGGGGCGCGATCGAACGAGCCGCGCGGCGGCGACGACGGCGGCGCGGCGCACGTGCGCGCTCGCGTCCCGCGTCGCCTCGAGCGCGGCCCGCTCGGCCGCGTCGCCCGCCGACGCGCAGCAACAAGAGAGCGCGCGTACGGCGAGCACGCGGACGGACGGGTCGGGGTCACGGAGGTCGCGAAGGAGCGTGTTCACGACGAGGAGCGAGAGGTCGGGGCGTCGCGCTGCGTTACAGCGAATGATCTCACACGAGAGCTTCTTCGAGACGACGTCCCGGCTCGTCACGCACTTGGCGACCTCCGATAGAACGTCGTTGACGTCGACTCCCTGCGTGTGCAGCCTGAGAACCTGCCCGCGGCATTAATATTATTATTATTATATTATTACATAGTTAGTATAATATAATAACACACCTTTCCTGAGGCTTCGCAGCTTAGAACCTGCCGGCTACATTAATATTATTAATATTATATTATTACATAGTACTATTAGTAGGCTATTAGTATTACTAGTATTAGTAGTAATAGTACTAACTACTATATTATATTACCTGATTACATATATTCACTACAATTACATTTATAAATCATCATCATCATCATCATCATCATCATCATCATCATCATCACAACCCCAACCTAAAGTCTACCTAACCCACATACACAGATCTGTAACTCTACAGAGAATAGTATTTGTACTATTAGTATTACTACTACTACTACTAGTATTACTATTAGTAATGCTGATAGGGTCTATGTCCCCCAGGGTACTGCCGGAACATACCCTGGGTACGGTCCGGTATACCGGAACGTACCCTGGTAACTATCTAGCTAATATGGTTAGGGTTAGGGTTAGTGTTAGGGTTAGGGTTAGAGTTAGCGTTAGGCCTTTAGGTTTAGAGTTAGGGAGTAGGAGTAGGCGACTCTCTAGACTCGTTAGTGGAGTAGGCGAGGTACGGTCCGTCATATTAGATAGTACCAGGGTACCTTCCGGTATACCGGACCGTACCCAGGGTACGTTCTGGCAGTAACCTGGGGGACATAGACCCTATCAGCATTAGTAACTAACACCTAGCCCGACCAGGCTGTGCGACGGATTGTCTATATTCTAACCCTAGCAATACCGTTTCTTGGAGCTACTAACACCTAGCTCCAAGAAACGGTATTGCTAGGGTTAGAATATAGACAATGCGTATAGACATCTTGTATAGACAATCCGTCGCACAGCCTGGTCGGGCTACTAACGCTGAGAGGGTCTATGTCCCCCGGGGTACTGCCGGAACGTACCCTGGGTACGGTCCGGTATACCGAAACGTACCCTGGTACTATCTAATATGCCGGACCGTACCTCGCCTACTCCACTAACGAGTCTAGGGAGTCGCCTACGCCTACTCCTAGCCCGACCAGGCTGTGCGACGGATTGTCTATACAATCCGTGTTGTAACCCTAGCAAGAAACGGTAGAAACGGTATTGTAACCCTAGCAATACCGTTTCTTGGAGCTAGCCTACTCCCTAACCCTAACTCTAACCCTAACCCAAACCCTAATCCTAACCCTAACCATATCAAATAGTGACCAGGGTACGTTCCGGCAGTACCCCGGGGGACATAGACCCTCTCAGCGTT
>NW_014578598.1:50310-67382 GCF_000485595.1 Priapulus caudatus
TCTCTCTCTCTCTCTCTCTCTCTCTCTCTCTCTCTCTCCATTTCTCTCTCTCTCTCTCTCTCTCTCTCTTTCTTTCTTTCTTCCCCCTCTCTCTCTCTCGCTCTAGTGAAGGGAACAATTTTTTTTTAAGCGGCATACATTTAGGTAGTAGATAATAGATGTGATATCGGTGGGCTAATAATTAATGATTAATTCCGCAGTATAGGCCTATATTTAGGATTATAGTGATACAAGATATAAGATATGATATTTATTGGTGATTGACATCGTAAATCAATGAAAAAAAACGTAAATATATAACTCATAATATACCCGACAGGTGGCGTTGTTGTGCGTAAACAGCATTTGCTCCGAATTTACCGTGCGTGTGGTTGTAAAATGTAACTTGTAAGTTATTTGTTATATTTTTGCGTTTTTTCATTGATTTACGATGTCAATCACCTACGTTATGACTAAGGTCCTCAATTAGAACTTACTCGATTTGTATAGCCATTTAGTGTCACAACCGCGTTGGGTTAAGTAAACGATAGTCTAGTCTAGACTACAGCCGGCTACATCACACGTGACACTGTCAGCAGTGTGACTGAGTGAGGCTCGAGTCATAGGGGCCGGTCATAGGGTCTATGTCCCCCAGGGTACTGCCGGAATGTACCCTGGTAACTATCTGATATGGTTAGGGAGTAGGCGTAGGCGACTCCCTAGACTCGGTAGTGGAGTAGGCGAGGTACGGTCTGGCATATTATTAGATAGTACCAGGGTACGTTCCGGAAATGGTACCCTGGGGGACATAAACGGTATTACTATTACATTAGACCCTCTCAGCGTGAGTGAGTGTATTTGACATTGATCATGTGAAGTATTTCACCACTTGGGAGCTCATAATATGATTATCATCAACAGACAACACTGGCAGGTGTAATACAACTTCACAAAGAAAACAAACGAAACAACCAACACAAGGAAAGCCTCACATTGACTAGTTCTAGTCCACTTATAAGTTATAATTTGGCAGTGGCTACGGGTACGGTAGCCGTATCTTAATGTCTCGAGGCTACGGGTACGGGAGTCCATTCGCTTTCATACTTAACGAGACAAAGATGGCGGCGGTGGCGCCAGATTTCGAAATAACGCCTTGGGAAATAAATTCACGATTTGAGAGTTTAGATGAGCTAGAACCCTAACCCCAACCCTAAACCTAACCCTAAACCTAACCCTAACCATAACCATAACCCTAACCCTAATCCTAACCCTAACCCTAAACCTAATAATATTAGATTAGTAACTAACAGTTGTTATGGTTTTGTTGTGTCAACATGTCAGCAATATCAGTCGCATGACACCATGCCGCAGTGAATATTAAATTAATATTTTATTAATTTAATGAAATCGAACACCTACTGAATGTCATAACTGGGATCAGGGTCTTAACTTCTTTCACAGAAGTCTTAATAAATGAGATGTTATTCTTTCAGGCACCCTTCACCCATCCGTGTATCACTATATAGGAGTCAAAACTTGTCTTCTTTCAATGAAGCCTTATTATAGCCTTGAGTATTTTCTTTCAGGCACCCTTCACCCATCCGTGCATCACCATGGGCATCTGGGGCTTATCTTCCTTCATAGAAGCTTTTATGAAATGAGATGTTTTCCTTTCAGGCACCTTTCACCCATCCGTACATCACCATGGGCATCTGGGGCTTATCTTCCTTCATAGAAGCTTTTATGAAATGAGATGTTTTCCTTTCAGGCACCTTTCACCCATCCGTACATCACCATGGGCATCTGGGGCTTGTCTTCCTTCATAGAAGCCTTTATGAAACGAGATGTTATCTTTTCAGGCACCCTTCACCCATCCGTGCATCACCATGGGTGTCCGGGGCTTGTCTTCCTTTATAGAAGCTTTATTAAAATGAGATGTTATTATTGCAGGCACCCTTCACCCATCCGTGCATCACCATGGGTGTCCGGGGCTTGTCTGCCTTTATAGAAGCTTTATTAAAATGAGATGTTATTCTTGCAGGCACCCTTCACCCATCCGTGCATCACCATGGGTGTCCGGGGCTTGTCTTCCTTTATAGAAGCTTTAGGCCAAAACAAAATATAGGTGTGGTTACGGTTTCCCGACCGACCCAATTTATTCCCAGCGACCCTAAACATTTTATTGTCAATTTTCTATAAAGTAAAAAAAAAAAAAAATAATAATAATATGAATTGGACACAACGCACATCCTTCGGACATGCTTCGTAAATAAAATGTTTCAATAAAATAAAATGTTTTCCCTACCTACTACCCTATTTTTTTCGGCATGAAATGGTAACCACACCTATATTTTGTTTTGGCCTTATTAAAATGAGATGTTATTCTTTCAGGCACCTGTCATCCATCCGTGCATCACCATGGGTGTCCGGAGCTTGTCTTCCTTTATATAGAAGCTTTATTAAAATGAGATGTTATTTTTTCAGGCACCCTTCACCCATCCGTACATCACCATGGGTGTTCGGGGCTTGTCTTCCTTCATAGAAGCGAACCCGCACCTGCTCGTAACGAAGAAACTCTGCGACACGAAGGTCGTCGTCGACGGCAACAACCTCTACCACTTCATCTACTACGCGGGCAACCACCGCGTGCGCTACGGTGGCGACTACGACGCGTTCCGCCGCTCCTGCCTCGCCTACTTCGCCGCGCTGCGCCGCTGCGGCATCGCCCCCTACGTCGTCTTCGACGGCAGCGACGAGGCGAGCGAGCGGAAGCTGCGCACGGCGCTGGAGCGTGCGCGAGGGAGGCTGCGGCTCGCAAGCGCCGTCGCGAACGGGCAACGCGGCGCGGCGCTCCCTCTGCTCGCGCGGGACGTGTTCGTGCACGCGCTGGCGGCGGCGGGCGTACCGCACGCGCAGTGTGAACACGAGGCGGACGGTCAGATCGTCGCTCTCGCGAATCGGTGGTCGTGCCCCGTGCTCAGCCAGGACAGCGACTTCTACATATTCGAGGTGGAGGCCGGGTTCGTGCCGCTACAGCACCTTGACGTGGAACACGTGAGGACGTTCGACGGAGGAGGAGGAGGAGGAGGAGGCGAAGGAGGAGGCGGTGGAGGAGGAGGAGGAGGCGGCGAAGTAGGAGGAGGAGGAGGAGGAGGTGGCGGTGGAGGAGGAGGCAGCAGAGAAGGCAGAGGAGGAGAAGGCGACATCAACCACATGAGCACGTTCGATGGCCACGGAGGGGGAAGAGGCGGAGGAGGCGGAGGAGGCGGCAGAGAAGGCGGAGGAGGAGGCAGAGGAGACCACGTGCGAACGGTCGACAGCGGAGGCGGCGCTACACACTACCTCGACGCGGGCGTCTACTTCGCCGGCAGCTTCACGAAGCACTTCGGCGGCATCGCGCGGCCGCTGCTGCCCGTCTTCGCGACCCTCGCCGGCAACGACTATGTAGACATGGAGCGATTCGCCGGCTTCTATGCGCGCATCGATGCGCCGCGCAAGTCCAAGCGTCGCGCGGTCGGGCAGCGGCACGCGCGCATGGCCGGTCTCCTCGCGTGGCTGAGGAGCCTTGAGTGCAGCGACGCGGACGCGATCGTCGACTGCGTGCTGCACTTCGTCAAGCGGGACGAGCGGCCGGAGCTGCGACGGCTCATGAAGATGTCGATCGACGCGTACGCGCTCTCCGGAACGACGCTCGCTCGCCACTTCGCCGGCAAGAAGTATGTAACCCAGCCGTGTCGGACGTGCGGCGAGGACTCGTGGTGTCGGGCGTGTGCCGGCGACACTGCGTCGCCTCGGACGTGCGACAGTGACTCGCTATGTCGGAGATGCGGTAAGGACGCGTCGAGTTGGGTGTGCGGCAGCGATGACCCACCGCCTCGGACGCGCGACAACGATGACTCTCCATGTCAGACTTGTGTTGACGACCAGCCATGCCGGACGTGCGAGAGCGACTCGTTGCGTCGGACGTCCAGCGACGATTCACCGCCTCGGACGTACGACGACGACGACGATGGCTCCGATCTCCCCGGCTGGTTCGTCGCGGCGTGCCGCGACTGCCGGCTCCCGCCGTCGGCTCTCAACGTCGTCTCGCTGCGTCGCGTCATCTTCCTCGCCCAGGTTGAGAATTTCTGCGCGGCGAGCGCGCAGCACGCCTGCCGCCACGTGCGCCAGGTGACGTACGGCATACTGCTGCGCGACCGTCGCCACGGCGACGACGACGTCGTAGTCGAGCACGACCGCGTCGTCCGGCGGCTGAAGGCGCACAAGGTGGCGCCGGTGTACGAGCTGCACGCCTGGGGGGCGCTGCCGTCGCTCGTCGCGCTGCCGGGGCTGTCCGCGGACGATCGGCGGAGCATCCTGTGCGAAACGCTGGGGGCGGACGCGGCGGGGGGACTGCGAGGGTTCGAGACGGAGATGCAGCTGGCGGCGGCGGTGCTGCAGTACTGGATGCGGAACTGCGCCCCGCTCGCCTGCCACGTCCTCGCCCTCGTCGTCGGATTCTTCCGGGGCGCAGTCGTCGAGCCGTGCCTCGACGACGACGGTGGAAAAAACGGCGAGACGAACAACGATAACGGTGGCGCCATCTTCGCGGCGATCCCGGGCGAGGACGCGCGGCGGGTCTCCGCCGGCCTGCGGGAGTTCTGCGACCAGCCGAAGCACGGTCGCCGTGGCGACGGGTTCGACGTGGGGATCGTTCACGCGTTCGCGCAGTGGCAGGCCTGCCTCAAGGCTGCGACGCATCTCAACCAGCTGCTGGTCTCGCCTTTAGCCTCATGCGACCCCGCTGATCTCTACAGCGGGACCTTCGCCTACAACCTGTGCCACCGCCTCGCGACTCTCCCCTCCTCCTCTTCTTTCTCCTCCTCCTCCTCCTCCTCCTCCTCATCCTCCTCCGCCGCCGCCGCCGCCTCCTCCATCTCCGCCGCAGCATACGTTCGAGAGTTGTTTGCGTTGTCGCCGCCTCTGCTGCGCCAGTTCGACGCTCTCCAAGCTGTTGTTTCGTCGTGGACGACGGCGGAGGAGGCGGCGGAGTCGGAAACGGAGAGGGGGAAGGTCGCGGGGAGGTCGTCGTCGCGAGAAAAGCACCCGAGGATGCCCGAGGAGGAGGACGGTGTGGCCAAAGAGGAAGACTGTATGACTAAAAAGGAAGACGGTGTGCCTAAAAAGGAAGATGGTAGGGCCAAAGAGGAAAATGGTGAGGCTAACGAGGAAAACTGTGTGCCTAAAGAAGAAAACTGTGTCACTAAAAAGAAAGACGGTGTGTCTAAAGAGAAAGACGGTACGACCAAGGAGGAAGACGGTGTAAAGGCAGAGGAACATGGGGCGAACAAGAGTTACGCGTACGACTACGGGTGTGACGTGCACAACAAGTTCGACTGCCTGCGCTTGGGTTCGGCGAGGGAGGCGACGGGAGGGACCGGCACGCGTGACCACGGAGGAGGAGAGGAATCTGCTGACGTAGACGGAGAAGACGACGAGCAGTTATGCGTTTCTTCCAAGAAGGAAATGTTGTGAAATTACTAATGTACCACCTGAAAAATACCAACCACCAAGTGGGAGTTGGGTATGCAAGTACCACATGCAGAAATACTACATGCACATACAATGCATATATGTGTGTGTTTGTGTGTGCATGCATGCGTGCGTGCGTGCGTGCGTGCGTGTGTGCATGCATGCGTGTGTGCATACGTGCGTACATGCGTGTGTATATATATATATATATATATAATATATGTGTGTGTGTATATATATATATACATATCTGTGTGTATCACATATAAAAAGAGGCAGAGAGACCTCTGAAGTAGCAGAATTTGGAATAATGGCATGTCTGCAGGATTCTTTTATAGTTATACGTTGTATGGTAGGCTACTTGTAAGGTAGTCACAGCGGGTTTACTGTGTTAAAAGCTGCTGCTGTTGCTGCTGCTGCTGCTGTTGCTGCTGCTGCTGCTGTTGCTGCTGCTGCTGCTGCTGTTGCTGCTGCTGCTGCTGCTGCTGCTGCTGCATAGCGTCTTATTTAACCTTACTCAGGCTCCACCCAGAAGTCAATTATCTTTAGTCATTGTGTGTCTGGGAATTGGCACATATACTTTTAAAACAATCAAAATGGATATTTCAAATCGAATATTCTTATTTTATCATGACAAATTGACAATGTTAAGTGCGTGATTGGGGAAATATTCAATTCGTGTGCATGGAGTTACTGGGTCGTGAATGTCTGAGTGACGTACTCGTAGGTCTGGCCCTCCAACGCTCCATTATTTATTTTAATATCTAATTAAAAGGTGTTCCATGATGCATAACACTCGACATACACACCAACCTTATTTACTTACCAGTTATTGACTTATTACTACAAATTTTATTTACCCAAAAGCTTACCGTGCTTGTTTTCATGGCACTCTGAGCAGTTGACTTTAGAACGAAATTTTGGAATCGATCAATTACTCGGGGAACAATAGCATAATGATCTTATATGATTAGCGTGAAATGTACTCAAAAAGCTTATTGTGCTTGTCTCTACGGCTCTCTTGACGAAATTTCGGAACCAATCAATTACTTAGGGACTCTGAACGATAGCATAATGACCTTATCTGATTGACATAAAATATAATAATTTGATTAGTCCTTGTTTGCCCTCCCCCCCCTCCCCCAGTGAGTTTGGGTAGAGGTCCATATCTGAGATATTTTAGCAACGTAATTTACTGATTAGGCTTAGTCATTAATCGGTTATATTGTATATCATTTTACAGCGAGATTATTAATTGATCACTGCAATCTAACAGTGATTGGTACGATAATGTCGATGTAAATGTGTGACTACCGAGGCACTAGCCATGTAGTCGGTTATCTACTGCAAGAATACGTGGCAGTGTGTTGAGCTTACCACCCACTCTCAGTATTGGTAGATTGTCGAACCACGAAGTTTGTACTGCCTGGACTCTGCATGGTGGCTATCACTGGCGCCCACAGGTCTTAAGAAAGTAGAAGCACAGAAGGATAAAATCCTCAGTGATAATAAAAAGCAAGCGCCGTAGGCGCGCTGCCTGCTAGGGGGGTCTGGGGTCATGCCCCCTCCCCTAAAAAATTTTGAATGGTAGACGTCTGGAGATGCAATCTGGTGAGTCTTGCGAGAGAGATTTAGGAACGAAATGTAGGAACAAAATTGTTTAACCCAAAATTTACTGGAAGCACTGTGCTTCCAGTGCTTCTATCTGCGGGCGCCACTGGTGGCTATCATTGTACGTGGATGTACCACTGTAAAACCAGACAGAAACGGAAGTCAAAATTAGCAGTTAGTCATAACAGTTGGCAAGTAATCGTATATAATTTTCATTGGAAAAGGGAGATCAAGGTAAAACAGGCAGCTGTAATGGACCTGAGTGGAGTCATGAAATTTTCTGCGTATCACCCCGGTGACGTTTCTGCACTGGTATATATATATATATATACAAGTAACCTATAATCCAATATATATTTATATATATATATATATTTATATATATATTATTAGATTCCATTCCCACATTTGGTGATTTGGTGTTATCACGACAGTTGTGTGCATAATACCATGAACATATTATCTATCCCATGATGAAACATGTTCACACTACATTACGACGTTTGTTTATGATAATGTGCTATTAACAATTTGGCACATGTATTTCAAACGTTTAGACACGTTTGATTCAACTCGTAGGTAAATAATATATACGTATACACGTCATTATTGTGGCAAGACACGCTTACACGCGGTATTTGCTACGTGTGGATTTTTTATTTCATGCACGTTATGATTGTTATCTCCGCCAAGGGGTTGGCAGGAGGTTATGTTTTCACCGGCGATTGTTTGTTGGTTTGTGGGTTTGTTTGTGTACAGCCTAACTGAAAAAGTTATGGACGGTTTGTCATAAAATTTTCAGGATAGGTCAGAAATGGGCTAACTTAGAATTGATTAGATTTTGGTGGTGATCCGGATCCAATTAATTCATTCATTCATTAATTAATAAAATTTTCAGGATAGGTCAGAAATTGGGTAACTTAGAATTGATTACATTTTGGTGGTGATCCGGATCGAATTAATTAATTAATTAATTAATTAAATTTTTAGGATGGGGCTGAAATGGGGTAACTTCGAATTGATTACATTTTGGTGGTGATCCGAATCCAATTAATTATTTAATTAATTAATTAATTAATTAAATTTTTCACAGTCAGAGAATTGAGCTGGCTTGGCGGAGGTCTGCGCTCTCCGAGTGCTCTATTTATATATATGCGGTCTAGACAGAGAGGTGTTTTGAGAGAGAAGTGCTCAAATGTTGCTACCTATAACCAGATCAACAGTATTCTTTGTTTTTAGAACAAAACAAAATAATTGTACCAATACTTTAAACTGTTTTGCTCACGAAAATGTCCACTCAAATTCGCCCGTAGCAGTAAAGACCGTATGCCAGGTATATATGTACAATAATATTGTGTTATTGTTGTTTATTATTATTGTTTACGGTCTTTGGCAGCAGCAAAGACCGTATGCCAGGTATATGTTTACAATAATATTATATTATTGTTTACGGGCTTTGGTAGCTGCCGTGATTCTAGCGATCTTGTAAGACAGTCACTGCTGCGGGTTTTTGTTGGGTGGTCAGGCCAGACGCATGGCCAAAGCACTTATTCATTCAGGTCTATATTTTGCAGGGATCCACTTGCCAGAATTAATTATAATCAATGTTAATCACACGCAGGTGAATGATTCTTGTTTATTTAGAAACAGAATTTTGACTTGTGTATATAATTTGGTCGGTGACAGCCCGTCTAATAGTTGCACGTGTTAATTTGCTCCGTCATTTGCATTATTTTTGTATTATTTACTTTGAGATTGCAGAAGGAGGAAGACTTGTTTTGTATGCTCAGATTTCAATGGTTATAACACTTTTAATGTTTATTGTTCAGCTACGAAGTGGGAGTTTTTTTTTCTATGTTTATTTTCGAAGTTTCAATCGCTGTAACTACCTATCACATAACAACGTTTGTACTACCTGAAAATAGTTATATTATAGCGTACGAAGGTTTTAGAATGTGCCATTTATTGTCTTATTATTGTTACACTGTACTACATATCCATGTATCTATAAGAATATTCGTATTTGCAGGCAATTGCGCCTTCGTTTGTAGTTCTCTCTCTACGCAGCCCTTTGCTCTACTACAACCAGATGTTTGTTAGGGGAAGGGGTTACTATGTAGAGAGAGAGCCACATCGTTTGTTGTATACCGGTGTAAGTGGTTTGTTTGGTGATCAGGAATTGACAGAAATAGTGACAGGGGTGATCACTATATACACACATGGCATAATTATTGTATGATTTGTACGTATTAGTGTAGTCTCGGTAGCTGTAGGGTACCTCTCACGAATGTATCTGTACTTGTATGATATAACACCAGGAGTGTCATGACAGCAGGAGTGTCGATATTATGACACGCCTGATAGCATCATGCATCGCATTTGCACGTAGTAACGCTGAGAGGGTTTATGTCCCCCCAGGGTACTATCGGAGGGTACCCTGGATACGGTTCGATATATTGGAACGTACCCTGGTAGCCTATCTAATATGCCGGACCTAGTACTCGCCTACTCCACAACTAGAGTCTAGGAGTCGCCTACGCCTACTCCCTAACCCTAACCGCTGAACCCTAAACCCTAACCTAACACCCTAACCCTAACCCTAACCATATCAGATAGTTACCAGGGTACGCAGGCCCGTAGCCAGGGGGGTTCGGGGGTTTCGCACGAACCCCCCCTCCCTCGAGCAAAAAAAACCCAGATCGCTCCATTTTAGTGTAATAATTGCAAAATCTCCATCGTGTGGACATCATCCATCTCCCACACCCTCCCCCTGCTCGGTAGCTTCGCGCGCTCATAATTTGCCAACATTTAAAAACGAACCCCCCAATATAAAGCTGGCTACGGGCCTGGGGTACGTTCCGATATATCGAACCGTACCCAGGGTACCCTCCGATAGTACCCTGGTGGACATAGACCCTATGAGCCGTAGTAACATTCTCAGACATTTCATGCCGGAAACGAACTGCGGAATTTAGTTGATTTTGTTTTTTTCTTCACTTTGAACTGTTGATTTTTACATTGTAATGGCGCCCGTCGCCGTGTTGTCGTTCTGTTTGTGACCTTGACACGTTGACATTCGTTATGACCTTCATTCCCGGAAGAAAGAAGGAGCGGGAGTGTATATCACTGACTGTGTGAAAGATCAATGTGGAAGAAATGTTGCTGAATGTATGTATCATCAAATCAAATTGTCCAGCAAAATAATAATCAACAATGCTTTCTGATCGTGATTCTTGTTTTGATTCGAAATCTCGTGAGGTGCATGGTACTTATTGTCGATGCATAATATGACGTGCATGATTAGACGTTAAATAATGCATTCCGGAATAACTTGCGTGCAAAAGCAACGAAGAAGAAGCAAAGAATTAACTTTTAACAAAGAAGAATGTATGTTAGGCGTTTTAGGGGAGCCGATATAAAATATATGCAAAGTGCCCTGAGTAAGAAAACAACTGTTATGATCTAGTACCCACTGAAACTGCATATGCTTCTTAATTATGCTCGTGCAGTATGCTCGCTCAGTATGGTATCTCTGGTATTAGATGAGGTTTTAATGATATGTACACGAACGGTAAGACTAAAAACAAACTGGTGGCATATAATACAGCAAATGTGTGAAACCCAACATGCTTGGAGCTTACTTGCGTATCTCTGCCAAGAAAATGGTTGCTGTTGTTGTTGTTGTTGGTATTTTTTGTAGGTTTTATTGTTGTTTTCGTAGCGTGATGACAGTATTTCTTGGTTAGAATGCACATCTATATTGAAATGTAATCCCAATGGTTTACAACCATTGCAACGGGTTTTAATAGCGTGGACGTCTCAGTTGGTCTCTTGCAGCGAGATAGAATTGATTAGCATATTAAACTGACTACGTGAAATCAGTAGATTTATGTTAGTAGCACTACCTATTATTGTTTTCCTGTTATTGGCTAACAGCTTTATATATACGTGCAGGTTAGTATTAACATAGACTAAGAATAACTTAATAAGTTTATAAAACGTATAACACAACTTGATAAGTTATTCTTAGTCTATGGTGATAATGCAATCAAAAATGCTGTCTAACAGCTCTATTGTTTGATATTGTTTTAATGTCTTTTTTTATACGCTCTTGCTTCTGTAGAGTTGTTATCTGTAGAGCTATTATGGTATATCACTGTGAAATAATTAGTATAAGATGAAGCTGGCGTGTTAAACTGTAAAACGTTCCTAAAAATCTGTTGATCGATTGTTGGCGAATATTTGACTGATTCCGTAATGTAGGTAGGCTGAAATCACGTAACCCCGTCTATACAATGTACATTGTAAATGTAAATATATAGATGTGTGTATGCTGAAACCAGAGACCGATGTATGTTTTCTCCTTAACTAAACGAAGCGACGGTTAGTTATGCTCATAGGGTCTATGTCCCCAGGGTACTGCCAGAACGTACCCTGGTAACTATCTAGCTGATATGGTTAGGGTTAGGGAGTAGGCGTAGGCGACTCCCTAGACTCGTAATGGAGTAGGCGAAGGTACGGTCCGGCATATTAGATAGTAGTATTTAGTACCAGGTTACGTTCCGGTATACCGGACCGTACCCAGGGTACGTTCCGGCAGTACCCTGGGGGACATAGACCCTATCAGCGTTAGTTATATGAGCGGGCTTCCATTTACTTTAATACAAACTTTACCGTTATTGAGTTTATGACAGAGAGTGGTAACATTGTTTTATATATTAATTATATGGTCACAATCAAAACACCGATGTCCACCAAATAAAAGTAAACTAGCGAGTTTGTGAGTCTTGTTGATCACCGTTTTCAGATAAGATATCGTCTCGGGTCGAGTGAAAAGAAAGAACTATCATATCCTGCTTTACATACTGAAAGTGATTACGTCACCGTAAATAATAATTAAAAAAAATAAATCTACTTTTTCACAAAATATAAGTAATTCTGTTCACTTTTTATGGTTAAATTGCTGCATTATACTTCTTATTTTACTATATTGTTTGATGTGAACATACACTCGTGACTCATACATAGCCCATAGCAAGCAATTAGTGTTAGGAACAACTAATATCAAATCGTCCAGGTTTTTTGGAAAAAACCAAACAAAAACAATTCACAACTCCTGCAGGGCTGGTTAATTCATAACATAGAACCACAACTACTTTATAATATGATCATATGATCATGTATGCGAGGTACAATTTTCGATGGGCACCTTCTGTAGCATGCCACCACTCCAGATTAAATGCTTAACGTCGATTCTACGTCCTTTCCGTTGGCGACGCTAGGTCGCGACAACGGTGTCGCGTCCTATCCCTGTACATTGGCATAGCAAGGGACCTTCCGCAGAGCAGTACCACCACATTGAAGTAGCGAGCATGGGGCATATTTACTAGTCAGTAGCATTTCTAAGGGATAGTGGGAACGCATGCAGATATAACACAACCCGAGAATGGTTACCGGCCGGAATGAGGATATCGCAGAGGCAACCCCCAAATGCTCATGCTTATCACAGTAAATTAGAATAGAGCGTCACGATTGGCGCGAGATAAGCGGTGTCTGGGAGATAGCGACAGGAAGAGAAGTGAACGTACGCGAGAGATATAAGGGAGATGACGGAGAGACGCAGGGTTGGGATCGAAGTGAGTGCATGCTACTGTAGAGAGCGGGGGTTAACTGTGCTGGCGAAGAAATAAGGACAATTCTCCTGTGACTGGTTGTTTGCTTTACTACAAAGACTTTACAAAAAAATTTTACACAATATTTTCATCCCTACATACCATATTAGGCATACTGAATGTATTCCTTTTATCATGACAAACACGTAGTATCATCCTTAACACACGCGCACCGCACGCACGCGCGCAGAGACGTTGACAATTCACCTGCCAGTTTAGGCTTTGCCACTATCAATTATTAAAAAATGATTTGGCCTCAAGTATTGCACTTCTAAACGCTTAATCTCTATTTTACATATCCTTTTCCCGCTGTCAGTTGCCACTAAGACGCCGCACGGACTCCACAATTACACGTCTATTCGTTGATGGAAGAGGTTATTAGGAATCCAACGCGATCAACAGTACTTGCTACAAAGTGCATTATGCGTGTCGGCAGCCATTCCGGGGCAGCACTGTACGAAGGATGCATTTGTTTGACATCGTTCTGAGACAGTCGCCGCTCCGTTGTGTAGATATAGCTTGTTATCTTCATCGTGCAGGCTTCCAGCAACTGCTCGGGACCGACCCAGAAATTACGGAAGCTATAGATCCGGTGAACGCTGGGCGGATGACGGCCGGGGTCTGTGAGGGTACCATCCACATATTCATTTACAAGGAAATACGGCTGCAATCCGATGGATTTTTACTATATTTTTTCAGTTGTTTTATTTGAGTCCAATTATTGAAATTATTAAAACATTTGTATTTATTTGATTTCATCTTATCATGTATTTTGTATTTGAATCCATTTAATTTCATCGTATTATGTATTTTATGTTATTTCAACTATCAACACGAACAGGCTACCTCCACTATACCCGAGAAAGCACGAAACTGGCAGTACCAAAGAGAAGTCTCGACCTCCCTGTCGACCCTCTCTGGACGCTTAAATATTCAATTTCACGCGTTTCTGCGTAATGTTTTCGCATTCTCCGATAATAAACAAGCGCAAGAGAGGCGTGGCTGCGTTACGTCGATGTACCATCTCCGATGACACCTCGAATGGTTTGCATGTGGAATCGTTGTCGAAACATGCGTTCAAGTTACGACCCCGGGCATGGGTAATGTTAAGACAAAAATGTTTTCGCCACTCCCTCCCCCTCTAGCTTCTCGTGCAAGCACGCTGTTACTCAGCAAGTGTATACATCACTCGCAGCCACCGCATCGTCGGAGAAAAGATGTAGAACCAGCATTCGAGCAATGCTCTAGAGCTTCATGTTGTACGTATGCGAACAAATAAATGGATCGGCATCATCCGCCATCTTGACCACCTAGAGCCTCGAATGGCGAGTGTGGACAGCCTTGTAATCATTTGTCTCTCCCGTCTGCGCAGTTGGCCATTTTTTTTTTTGGGGGGGTTACTTGCGGTGTGGTGTCAGTGAGTTTGTTTACAGTTTGACGGGTCGCATATAGCAGTGCGGGGTCTAACATTGATTCTCTGCTATGATGATATTACTTTCACTATACATGCTATTGTTCAATCCCTGGATCCGGTGGATGAGATGGTAATAATAATAATAATAATAATAATAATAATAATAATAATAATTAATAAATTTTCTTATTCATGTCATTTCATTCATTTATTATTTTATTCTTATTATTCCCATTTATTCATTCATTTATTCATTTATTTATTCATCATTTATTCATTCATTATTCAATTCATTCATTACATTTTCATTCATTCATTCATTCATTCGATTATTCAGTCATTCCATTTATTCATTCATTCATATTCATTCTATTCATTCATTTATTCATTTATTCATTTATTCATTTATTCATTTATTCTATATTATTATTCATTCATTCTTCAATTCATTTCGTTACGTGTCGCCTTTTTAATCAATTAATTCTATTTCTATTCATTCTCATTTATTCATTCATTCATTTATCCATTCTTTATACATAAATGATGCAATCGAGATATTATATTTATTTTATATATAATGTATAAATTAACGAGATATAAGAATACGTTTGCCATATCCGTTCCGATCGCATCACCGCTCTCGAGTAGTGTGGGGAAGCCGGTATTGAGGGTGGCAGACCGACGACTGAAGTTTCAAGGTGTAATCTGTCTCTCCACGCATGCCTAGGCTTCATGCTACGTGGCATTTGGTGAAGCTCTACTGTTGCTACTGCTCATACACTGCTGCTTGCTGCTACTGCTACTGCTGGCTGCTGTGCTACTTACTGCTGCTATTGTTGCTTGCCTGTTGCTACTGTTGCCTGCTGCTACTGCTGCTGCTGGCCACGGCTCTACTGCTCCTGCCTGCTGCTGCTCCTTGCTACTAGTTGTTGCTTACTGTTGTATATTGTATGTTATGGTGACTTATGCTTGCTGTTGCTACTGCTGCTGCGCTGCTGCCGCTGCCTGCTACTGCTCTGCTGTCTACTATTAGCTACTACTACTACTACTACTACTACTACTTACTACTTCTACTACTACTACTACTACTACTATACTTACTACATACTATCTACTTCTACTATACTACTTCTTTACTACTGACTACTATCTACTACTACTACTTATCCTACTACTTCTACTACTGCTACTACTAACTACTTATACTACTACTACTACTGGTTGCTACTACTACTACTACTACTTTACTACTTTTACCTACTACTCCTCCTACGACTACTTACATAACTACTACTACTACTACTACTACTTACTACTACTACTACTACTAGCTTACTACTCGTACTAACTACTACTCTATTAATAATACTACTAACTGCTGCTACTATAACTACAACTACTATACTCTATCCTCCTACTACTACTACTACTACTACTACTACTACTACTACTACTACTACTACTACTACTACTACACTATACTACTCCTACTACTGTGCGCGATTGACTGCCAGCCACTACTCTATCACAAACACGTGCGAGCGGTAATCGGTTTTAATTATTCCACTATATCGGCTTCCGGAACTCTGTTAGGCCTAATTGTTCATTTATTATTTCAGCATGGAACCGACGCACCGCCTGCTGTGCTGCTCAGGGCGATAATGCCTGTAGTACCGCCAGCCGGCCGTATCACTAGTTTAGCGCATCGGTTGCCTCGGCACAAGTCGCCAGAGACGCCGGACGGGCAGAGCGCGGTGTGAGAGGAGAGCATGGGATTGATTCATGATCACATGAACAGAGCACCGGCCGTCTCTATAGCGCTGCTAGCTATAGCGTACCGCCGTCACTAGTGTAGCACCATCACTGTAGCTGTGTGAGAACAGAGCATGGGATTCACATTAACAGAGTGCTAGTGTCTATCAGTCTCTAGTGTAGCGGCGAGAACTGCGTATGCGCGTATAGTGATGTTGTTGGAAGCGTCGGTGTCATGACAATGTAGCTGTGGCATTGTGTCATGTGTAGCTGTGGGCAATTGTGTCATGTGTAGCTGTGGCAAATTGTGTCAAATAGTTAAGCTGTGGCATTGCTGCTCATTGTACTGTAAGTAAAAACATTGTGCGATGTGCTTAGCTTGGCATTGCGTGTCATGTGTAGCTGTGCATGTGATCATGGTGTAGACTGTGGCATTGTGTCATCGATGTAGCTGTGCATTGTGTCATGTTAGGCATGAGCAGTTGTGTACATGTGTAGCATGTGGCAGCTTGAGAGTGTCATGATGTCAGCTGTGCATTGTGTCATGTGTAGCTTAGTGAGAAGAAGTAGGGATTGGATAGATGGCACGTGACACAGAAAGCAGGGATGCTATAGGCTTGTGGCAATTGTGAATGAAGAAGTAGGCATTGCGCTAGTTGGCACTGTGACAAGAAGCAGAAGAATGACTATATCTGCTGGTACTGTGAACAAGGAAGAGGGAGCTATAGGCTGGCTAACTAGTGACAAGGAAGCAGGGGAATGTATAGCTGGTACCTGGTAAGGAAGCGCAGGCATGCTATAAGCCTGGTAAGCTGTGGTAACGGAAGACATGGGATGCTATTAGTTGGTAACTGTGACAAGGAATGCAGGGACGCATACCGCTGGTACTGTGGTAAGAAAAGCAGGGACGCTATTACGCTGGATACTGGTGGTAAGAAAAAGCAAGGATATCTATAGTGTGGTACTGAGTGACAAGCTACGAAGCAGGGATGCTAATAGTGGTAGCTCGGGACAACGAAGCAGGATGCGAAGTAGCTGGTACTAGTGAACCACTGAAAGGCAGCGATGCTATGAAGCTGTGTACTGTGACAACGAAACAGGGAAATCGATAGCGGTACGTGACGAAGAGAACG
>NW_014578599.1:0-3055 GCF_000485595.1 Priapulus caudatus
GGGAGATCCAGGGTAAGGGAATCGAGGCTGAGTAGCAGCACAAGCAACAACAACAACGACACACAACACAAAACAACACAGAAGCACACACACCACACAGGGTCGCACACACAACACAGCACACAACACCACGAGCCACGCACACACGGCACGCACCACGCACAACAACACACCACATACATACAAACACATACGCCATATACACACCACGCAGACCACACACACTACACATCACGCACACGACGCACACACCACACACAACACACCCACACACACACACACAGCACCGACCCAGAGGGCACGCGGGAACCTCTCGCTATTGATTTCGTACAGTTTAAGCTGTTGTCAATAACTGTTGTTTTGAAGTGCGAACGCTTTAAACGATAAATATTCTCGAAAGTTCATCGATACTTGTATTGTGCCGCGATAGTATATATATATATATATATATATATATATGTATATATATATATTTATTTATTTATTTATTTATTTATTTATATATAATAAATCAGAATGTGTTTATATTCAGTTACCTAATCCTTAATCGCAGTGTTACATTGACAGTACATTTCGTCCTGTTTTCGGTTCACAGACGACCTTGTCTAAACCTGGTTGCTGTTGTGTTTGTTGTTGTTGTCGTTGTTAATGTTATTGTTATTTACAGCTGTTTCTACGGCAGACAATACGGCTGCGATTACCAACGCCTTGTATTTCATCTTAATAATTTTTTTAGCCACGCCGACAGATGGCACCACTAGTAAATCTTTCGTCGCGAAACTGCTAGTGCTTCCATCTGTCGGCGTGTCGTAGACCCTGTCTTCTGCCCCGTAGTTTATCCCCGTACTGCCCGTGTGGATTAAGGATGCTTTGTCACTCCCGCTTGCCTCCCTCCCTCAGTTTCAACAACTTCCCGCAGATGCCGCTAGCACATACACGCACTATAGAACAGACTACGGCCCCCCATCGTTAAATACGCATTTAAGCCACGGCGAGCTAGAAGAACGACCGCTTAACGCGTTGCTGGTCACTATTTTAGGCTTGGAAACAAAATTGAAAGCAGGCGCAGACGACGTGTGAAAGGACGTAACACACGCGCGTGTATGGCTGGATGGCACGTGAGGCGAGTTTTAACCCGCGTTAGTTTTTTTCCCCGCGTTCGATGCGATGACTCATCGCTCAAATCGAGCCAGTCAAGAACAACGGAAAATCTGGCCAACGCTAATCATTTTAAAATTATCCGTTTCGCAAACCTGCTAGACCTGCGCGAAAAAATATTTGAATTACTCGCTCAAACCCAGCGACCAGGAAATGTTCTTTACGAAAAAGCAAATTTAATAAAAGCATAAATCATGAATCAAATGCAATACAATAAATCATGAGCGACGTTTTATGTTTTAAGTATTGTTCTTCATTTTAACCGAGAGAAGTCGCGTCGGTCGATCACGCGAATTATGTGAGTTTTACCTCTATTAACGTTTTGGCGCAATTTTCCAGTTGAGACATCTTTTAAAGTGACCCGCCACATGCTATTTTCGGAAAATTTTCAAGCTTTTCGGGGCCGTGACATTTCCATCCAATATTTATCTAGGCTTTTATCGCCCAATTTGTTACACATTAGTTGCATTGGTCGCCTTTAATTGCAGGTAGAATAATTCCTGTACAGAGCGCTAGAGGTTCGTTAGTTATCGATTTAGTTAAACCCAGCGTGAATTATTCTGTTAATTATCGCAAACTTGACCCGTGAAGCTTTCCTGCGTGCGCCCAAGAGAGAGAGAGAGAGAGAGAGAGAGAGAGAGAGAGAGATGTGTGTGTGTGTGTGTGTGTGCGTACGTGTATGTCCATTCTAGCAACAAATACAATTTTTTGCTATTGATAAGTGATTCCTCAATAGTCTCCGCATAGTAGTCATGTAATGGCGTGCGTAATGTTAACTGCTTTTTACGTGTAATGCGTTTTACATGCAATAACATAAAATATTACCGTAAATAAGCAGTAAATGTAACAATCACATACTTAGCCCGATAACCAGAAACATAAAACAGCAAATTCGGTAATTTGAGATTTTGCGATTCTGGTTACCAGTCTAAGTATCTGATTGTTGCATTTACTGTTTATTTACGGTAATATGTATGCGCCCCGACAAAAAAATCTTTGAAAAATAATTATAAAATCATTGCCAAAACCTCAATTGAAAAAACACAAATCAAGATGGCGCTGGTGCTAGGTGATGTGATGGTGAACGGTTACCGTGGAAACGAGTGAAGCGTTCTGATCTGGCAAATAGAAGAAATGTGATAAATGGAAACGTATAAGGCTCAGTAACTTCAGACCGAGTTTTGGCATTTGCTTGTCTCACTACACTCACTTACAGTACGTTCGGTGTATGAAATGGACATATGAAGCTGTAATCTATAGGTTTACAGTTAGGGTTAGGGTTAGGGTGACTGATAAGGGTTAGGGTTAGGGTTAGTATTAGGGGTAGGGTTAGGGTTAGGGGTAGAGTTAGGGTTAGGGGTAGAGTTAGGATTAGGGGTAGGGATAGGCTAGGGTTAGGGTTAGGGATAGGGATAGGGTTAAGGTTAGGGTTAGGGATAGGGATAGGGTTAGGGTTATGGTTAAGGTTAGGGTTAAGGTTAGGGTTAGGGATAGGGATAGGGTTAGGGTTATGGTAAGCGTTAGGGTTAGGATTAGGGTTAGGGATAGGGTCAAAGATAGGGTTAGGGTTAGAGTTCAGGTTAGTGTTAAGGTTAGTGTTAAGGTTAGAGTTAAGGTTAGAATTAAGGTTAGTGTTATGGTTAGGGTTAAGGTAGATGTTTGAATGTGGATCAGCCCTTTTGCTGTGAATCGTGACGTCATGCTCTCTGTTCACAGGTGGTGTTGGTGTTCGCTCTCAGTTTGGCTTCACTCGTTATCTACTTCATCGATACATCCAGGTAAGGGGAACGAGGCTGAGTAGCAGCAGCAGCAACAACAACAACGACAACAACAACACAAACACACAGACGCACACACACGCACACACACACACACACACACACACACACACACACAC
>NW_014578599.1:4782-13173 GCF_000485595.1 Priapulus caudatus
ACAATAGCAGCAGTACAGCAGGAGCAACAGTAGCAAAGCAGCAGCAGCACAGCTAGGCACAGCAGCAGCAGGTCAGCGGCGGCAGCAGTAGCAGCAGGCAGCAGCAGCAGCAGAGCAGTACACAGCAGTAGCACAGCAGTAGCCAGGCAGCAGCAACAGTAGCCAGGTCAGGAGGTGCAGGCAGCAGTCAGCAGTAAGCAGCCAGCAGTAGCAGTAGCACCAGCAGCAGCAGCGGCGGCGCAGCAGTCAGCAGCAGCAGTAGCGAGTAGCATCAGGCACAGCAGCGGCGGCCGGCAAGCATGTAGCAGAGAGAGACAGATTAAACAAGAATGTAATTAGCGGAATTTAACATGGGGCAGGATTAGATCGACGGTGATGCTAATCGTAGCATAACTCTAGTATCAGTCGAGCAGCGAAAGTTGCGATGCAACACATGAGTGCACTTTCGCGCAAGTACGTACATACGCACGCAGCACGGCACGCACAAGTCCGCACGTACGGCACCCACACCGTGCCAGGCATGAACGCACGCACGCACGCACGCACGCACAGCGCCGTACGGGCACGCCACATCCACTTCCCGCGCGACTGTGACGTCCGGGCATACCCACAGATGCGCACGCACTGCACGCACGCACGCTATGCGGGGCACGCGACGCACGGCGACGCTGTGGAGTATCTGCTCGATTGAGAAGGATGGCACATAGTGACGCGCGCGCGGTACATCTGTATATTTGTGCGTGTGTGTGGTGTGTGCGTGTGTGTGTGTGTGTGTGTGTGTTGTGTGTAGTGTGTATGTGTGTGTTGTGTGTGTATAATGCGTGTGGTGTGTGTGTGGTGTGTGTGCGCGCGCCGCGTGTGTGTGTGTGTGTGTGTGGGCGTTGTGTGTGCTGTGTGTGTGTGTGTTGTGTGTGCTGTGTGTGTGCTGTGTGTGTGTGTTGGTGTGTGGTGCGCTGGTGTGTGCTGTGTGTGTGAAGCGCGTGCGGTGTGTGTGTGTATGTGTGTGCGTGCGTGTGGTGTGTGTGTGGGTGTGTGTTCTGTGTGTGAGTGTGTGTGTGTGTGTGTGTGGGTGTGGGTGTGTGTGTGTGTGTGTGTGTGTGTGCCGTGCTTGGCGTGTGTGTGGTGTGTGTGAGCGCTGCGCCGTGTGGGTCGTGTGGTGTGTGTAGTCGTGCGTGCGTGTGTGTGGTGTGTTGTCTGTGTGTGAGTGTCTGTGTGTGTGTGTGTGTTGTGGAGGAACAGGCTGTATACTAACAAGACCCCAACCTAGATTATCATCACAGCTGTTTGTGTCGACAAAACATAATTATAACGACTTAACCGACGAAATTATCTCTGCACAGGGCATACGAACTAACGCTCTAATGAGGCGAAAGTTGCAAGCGCTCTAAATTTGTTTCGTAGAACTAAATAATAGGATTAGGAAAATTGCTACGATTTCTTTCAATTTTCTGCTTATTCCTCTAAAGAATTGTAATTTGTCTGCAATTATCATGCCAGACGCGCACGCCCGCAACCACAGCAGCGCGCGCGCGCGCACACAGTCACACACACACGCGGCGCGCACACAACACACACACAACACACAGCACACAGCACACTTCCAAACACAAAGCACACACACAGCATCACGACACAACACACACACACACACACCACACGATCAAACACATGCACATGTTTGCACGAGAGAGGGGGAGAGAGAGAAAGAGAGAGAGAGAGAGCGAGAGAGAGAGAGAGAGAGCGAGAGAGAGAGAGAGAGAGGAGAGAGCAGAGATGAGCACGAGAGAGAGAGAGAGAGAGAGAGATAGAGAGCCATGGTTAGCTTCCCCTTGGTCTGGCATGAACACTACTGGTGCATGATAACATGGAATATTTACCTATCTCCCATTCTCGTTTCACTTCTTTTGTTATTGTTGTAACTTACACGTCTTAATGTTGTAACCTACCATTGTTATTGTTGTCACCTTCCCTTCTCATTGTTGTCACCTTCCCTTCTCATTGTTGTCACCAAACTCTTCTCTCATGTGTTATCACCATACTCTTCGTCATTGTTGTCCCCTACATCTCTTATGTTGTCACGATACTCTTTCTCCATTGTGTCACTTCCTTCTCAGTTGTTTGTCACCTACTCTTCTCATTGTTGTCACCTACTCCTTCTCATTGTTGTCACCCTACTCTTCTCATTGTTGTCACCTACCCTTCTCATTGTTGTCACCAACTATTGTTATTGTTGTCTGCCTCTACCCTTCTCATTGTTGTGACCCAAACTATTCTTCTTATTGTTGTCAACCTACTCTTCTCATTGTTGTCACCAACTATTGTTATTGTTGTCACCTACCCTTCTCATTGTTGTCACCTACTCTTCTCATTGTTGTCACTACTGTTGCGTTATTGTCTGTACCTACCCTTCTCATTGTTGTCACCAACTCTTCTCATTGTTGTCACCTACTGTTTGCCTGTCTGCCTGCTAGCACAGTATCACGCACTGACTGCACTAGCAACAACTAACAACAAGTAGCAACAAGTAGCAACAACTAACAACAAGTAGCAACAAGTAGCAACAACTTACAACAAGTAGCAACAAGTAGCAACAAGTAGAAACAACTGGCAACAAGTAGCAGCAACTGGCAACCGTAGTGTCAGGTTATAGTGAGCTTGTCTATTGTTGCGCTCGCTACACCATCATTTGCATGTTGATCCGGTAGAGGGAGAATATAGAGTATTTGTTCCACAAGCGTGTCCAGCAGTCCCCTGTCTCACCGCCCCCCTAGCGGGGATGGAATATTTCAGCAAGAGCGGTGTCTAATAATAATGTTCTTATCTGGTAAATGTCTTATAATTATCTTATAAATAATAAGAGCAACATCTTATAATGATGAAGTTACTCGCGCCCTCTCTCGAGAATGCATAGCAACACTTACACACATGCCGTATCCCCACCCACTCCCTATATCACACGCTCACGCACGCGCGCACACACACACACACACACACACACACACACACACACACACACACACGACTGACGCACAACCGACGCGCACACACTACATACACACACAAACACACCACACACACACACACACACACGACACACACACACACAACACACACGACCATGCACACTCACACCACACGGACACACACACACACACACACACGACACACACACACACACACACACACACACACCTTGACGCACACAATGACCGCTAACTCAACACACAAACACACACACACCGTGCACACACACACACACACACACACACACACACACACACACACACACACACACACACACACACACACGTTGACGCACACACGACCGCCCTCTCTTACGGTCGTTGTGGAGTGTAGTAGTAGAGTCACTGTGCCCCTCCCACCCGCCGCCACCACAAGCCAACACGCCATCACGCACTGCCCCTAGTTTTTCTGCATTACCATAAAAGGAGCCATTGTATATATAGACTATTATACTGACTAATATATTGACGCTATATACTGACATATATATCAAAGCTCATATAGACGACGAGTATGACACCGCCTTTTAACAGCGTTTTTGCATGTTTTCAGACTTGTAATATATTCTATGAATATTGATAAAATATTCAAACTTACCTTTGTTTTTTGTCTATGATCTCCCTCTCCCTAATCATATGACACACTCATTTACCTGAAAGATCGTATGTGTTCTTCAAAAAAGTTCGTTTTGAATACGACACGGTTTCACATCAGTTTAGCCAAATGTTCGCGATGTTATTTCGAGCGCAATGTGATATGCGGGCGGCAGCACCAGGTTGTAAGATACGGTGCGCTGGGGCTGCTAGGGATTTAGGTAAGCAACAGTAATCAGCACTTGTTTGCGCTTCTTATCATCAGGAACACGATGGCAACACAGAGCTAAATCAGCTGCTAGCTCGGCCGTGATCAGCACCATTGTTATTTCGAGCCAGCGCTGGAAACTATCCGCTGAATACAGATTCGATGCCTTAATTCCCACAACCCCCAGCGTTTCGTCTATTAAGACAATCAGAACGACTAATCCAATACTAAACTTGCGCCCGAAATACATGCGGAGGGAGCGAAGGAGAGCGTGTGTGAAACGCGTGTCCTTATCAAACAACCTTTTTGAAGAGTTCACATACGAAGTTCAGGTAAATTGGTGTGTCATTATGATTAAGGGAGAATGCAGAGACAAACAAGGTTGCAATATATTTATTCAACATATTAATAGAATATTAATTTTACAAGTTGAAAACATATGCAAAAGATGTTAAAACGGCGTCATACTCTTCTCTATATGAGCTCTTAATCAGTATATATATAATAGAATATAATATAATATATATTATATATTATATATATCCGACAAATATACTAACTAATATAGACAGGAATCTATATTATACACTCCTTTTAGAGTCACTGTGCGCCCCCGCCACCACCACTCAGTTACGCACCACCCAGTCAACGCACCACCCAGTCAACGCACTGCACACCAGTCAGCGCACGGACCAGTTAACACACCACCTTCCCAGTCACGCACCACCCAGTTGACACCACCCAGGTCACGCACACAAACCCAGTCCGCACCACCCCCAGTCCGCACCAACCAAGTCACGCAAGGGCACCCAGTCACGCACCACCCAGTCACGCACCACCCAGTCACGCACCAACCCAGTCACTGCACGCACCAGTACGCACCACCCATCACGCAACCTGACACCCGTCACGCACGAAACCAAGTCACGGCGGGCAGAACCAGTCAGACACCAGCCAGTCAGCGCAACCACCCAGTCACGCACTGAGTTGCACCAGTCCACGCACACCAAGTACGCACGCACCCAGTCCACGCAACGTGACCGTAGTCACGCACGACACCCAGTCACGCACCACCTAGTCACGCACCACCCCAGTCACGCACCACCCAGTCACGCACCACCCAGTCACGCACCACCCAGTCACGCACTGCCCCGTAGCTCGTCTTCCGGTCCGATCTCCTAGACGCATATATGTGTTTACCTTGTAGGAACTGTGTAGAAATCAGCGAACTGTGGGTAACTAGCACAACGGCGCGCAAGGGACAGCAGGTCGATCTGGCCTTCAACGTGTTTTTCCTACTCATGTTTTTCCTGCGGGTAAGTATGTAGTGTGCGTGTGAGTGTGTGTCGTCGTCGTCGTGCGCGTCGTCGTCGTCGCGGCGCAGAGGGCGAGCGACGCCGTCGGCTAGTGGCGTCCGGCGATTCGCCGAGCCTCGCCAGGTGGCGCCACCAAGGCGCCCCCCGGTCCCGTCTGGCGATGCGAGGGTGGGGGTGTGGCGCAGGGAGGGGGAGGGCGTGAGGGCGTAACGCAGAAGCAGGGAGAGAGAGGCGACATCGAGCCAAGCATTCATCGAGCAGCGGCGGAGAGTCTGGTGGCGCCATCTGTCGGCGGCGTGGCGAGTTATTGTGTTGCTGTGTTCACGTGTGCGGTGGTGCTGTCACGCTTGCCGTGGTTTTCTCCTTTTCTCTGTTGCAGTGGCGCGCCCGTGGAGAACTGCGACCTGTGGAGCGAAAATACCAATATGCAAATTGATCTAGCCTTCCACATATTCTTTCTTATTCACTTTTGTATTAGGGTAAGCAGGCACGTCTCGGCATGGCTTTAGCAAGTAGGGTCGGTAGGGTCGGGTAGGGGTTGGGCGGGGGGTGGGGTGGGGGGGGGGGAGTGTATGTGTAGTGAGTGTTTGAATTCGCTGATGTACACACGCACAAGGATCGCGCGAGAGACAGAAAGAAAGACAGCGCCACCATGCGGTGAGGAAATAGGGTTGAATATGAATGCAGCGCCGCCATGCGGTGAGAAAACAGGGTTGGATGTGAAGGCAGCGCCGCCATGCGGTAATTACAGGAATTAAAATGATTCAGCATAAGTGGCTTCTCAATGCGCGCCTGTATCTAAGAGAGAAGGAAAGAGGGGAAGAAAGAGGGGGAGAAACCCCGCAGAGAGCGAGAGAGGGTGAGGTAGCGTCGGGGATAGGAGGAGAAAGAGGAGAGGAAACACGAGTTTGAGAGAAAGAGTGAGAGAGAGACAGAGTGGTAGAGAAAAAGCGAGATAGAGAGAGAGTCAGAGACAGGGGGAGCGATANCAAACACGCATACGCACGCGCACGAACGAACACACACAAACACACACACACACGCACGCATACGCACGCGCACGAACGAACACACACAAACACACACACACACGCACGCACACCGCGCGCACGAACACGCACACGCACACAGACACAAACGCATGCATAATTGATACACTCAGTGCGAGCTTGTAACGATCTATCGCTGGTTGCCGGAGACACGCCGCACCGCATAACATCACATAACATAACACATGTGTAAAGTAAGGTGGGAAAGTATTAGGATAGCTGCATAGAAAAGTATTAGTATTATATTAGGGTAAGCGAACAAGGGAAGTAGGGGAAGAGCAGGAGAGCCAATATTTTGTTCACTATCGGGATAGCGTTAGGGTTAGGGATAGGGGTTGGGGTAGAGGTATGGAGAGCGCCATCCCCTCCCCCGCCCCCATGAGAGATAAAGAGAGAGGAAGAGGGAGAGAGACAGAGAGAGAGGAAAGAGAGAGGGAGAGAGAGAAGGGATGAGAAGAGAAGAATGAGAGAGCTGAATGAAAACGAGTGAGAGATAATGAGAGTGTTAGGGGGAGGACGGAGACGACGAGAGAAGATGAGACGAGAGAGAGAGTAGGCACATAAAGAGAGAGAGATGGTAACAGAGAGAGGAACGAGCAGTAGGAAGATGATTGACCGAGAGAGAGAGAAGAGAAAGAGAGAGAGAGAGAGGAAAGAGAGAGATAGAAAAAAGTGAGAAAAAGAGAGAGAGAGAGATGTCTGTGTGAGATTGTGTTCGTGCTTTTGCGCGCGTGCGTGCGTGTTAGTGTTACGCTTGCGGTGCATGTCAGGCGTGTTAGGAGTAACGAAATAATTAACACATAATGAGCAAGATTGCTTTCACAATTGAATGAGATAACAGCTTTAGACAGAAGCGTCAATTAATTAATAATTAATTAATAATTAATTACTAATTAATTAATTAATAATTAATTAAGGGGAAGGAGAAAAAGGAGGGAAATGTCTTGCTTCGCCTCTCTGTGTATATATGGTGTTCATCGCTTTGCACATGTCTGCATCTCTCTGTCTCTCTCTCGCTCGCTGGGTTTCTTCAGGCTTTCTATCACGCTTAGCTTTTTATCTCTCGTGTCATGTACAGCTGGTGTGAACGCAGAGTACATGCGTGCCTTATGGCATCGTCTTGAAACTTTTACTCGTGTCTCAGAGCGTGTATCAGTCTCGGTTTTCACATGCAGTCTTGTAATATAGACACATGTCTCCGTTTACTCGTGTCTCAGAGTGTTTAACTAGTTGAAAAACAATGTTATCAGGTAAGAATTTGAGGATGCATATCGGCAATACTTATCGCGTGTAAAAAAATTGTAACAATTTTTTTTTTTACAAAAATACACCATAGAAAATTCGTAACGTGCTTCCTCGCATCGTCTTGACACTTTTACTCGTGTCTGAGAGTGTGTATCAGTCTCGGAATTTACACGAGTCTTATAGTATAGACACATGTCTTCGTTTACTCGCGTCTCCGAATTTACATGAGTCTCAAAGCTTACATAAGTCTCGTGGCTTATGGTCTAGACATGTATCCGAGCTTTAACCCGTCAACCATTCCCAAGTAATACCAGATTACACTTAAAGTGATTACGTCACCGTAAAAGTAAAAAAATTATGTCCACTTTTTCACAAAATGTAAGTGATTCTGTTCACTTTTTACGGTTAAATTGCTGCATCATACTTCCTATTTTGCTATTCCGTTCCGAGGTGAACAAACACTCGTGACTCATACATAGCCCATAGCAAGCATTTAATTTCGGGATCAATATATCAAATCGCCCAAATTTTTTGGATTTTTAACTAGTTGAAAAACAATGTTATGAGGTAAGAATTTGAGGATGCATTTAGTGCCGTTAGTACTTACTTTGCGTGTAAAAAAATTGCAACAACTTTTTTACAAACATACACCAGAGAAAATTCGTAACGTAGACAATTCAAGCCGGATTTTCTAAAAAAAAAACGTGTATGCAACCCGTCGGATGTTGTTGCTCAATATTAACAGAGAGTCATTTTTAGAAAATAAAAATAAAAAATAGCTGGCGCATGAAACAGAGACACCACTGAGAGTTGCCCCCAGGTGTAGATGTAGCGGTGAAGATATAAATTACAGTCTTCTGGTTTATTTTTATCTTCGCGAACTACATGGTTTAGCTGTAGAAAATTTAAAACCGGTAGCAATACTGCAGTTTGGTTCTATGCTATATATATATTTA
>NW_014578599.1:13183-17383 GCF_000485595.1 Priapulus caudatus
AACATGATACCAAGGTGTACGTACCACACCACGGTGGCTATTGATACATGATACCGAGGCAACCGATCCACAGAATAAAAACCAGCAAAAAAAACAATCGAGGATGTAACGAAGATACGATGATACCCAAGGTGTAGGCGTACCACAAGGAATGTAAAAGTGAAATAACATGTATACCAGGTGTACGTACGCCAAGGTGTATGTTCCCTGCTCCGGTGAGGACCACGGACCGCTCATAAAGGTAGATGCTAGCTGCGTGGATTGCTGTAATGGACCGTCTTGTGACTATGTCGTTACCTTCAGACCCAGGTTCAGAGTATTGGCAAAGGATGTCGCGGATATGGTGCATCAGTCGCGAACGACCTGAGGATGCGAGCCCTACAGGGGGGGCAGCAGCCGGACGCGGGTAGTACTGCTGGCGTACTTCTAGCATGTGGGGCTATACCGGTTCCACTTATATATACATATGCATTATATATCACATATAGTATTGTATACACTATCACTGTATACATATATGTACGTATATGCAACACGCGACACGCGCACGCGCGCGCACACACACACGCGCAAGCAGCACACACATTGCACGCTCACACACGCACGGACACTCACACGCGTTTCAAGCACACGCTACACAGCAACGCGCACAACGCACTTGCCACACGCAAGCTGCACATGCAGCGCGCGACCGCGCACGACGCACACGCAACGCTCCACACACCGGCCGGGTCCCTTCACACACACACAACACACATACTACACGAAACGGCAGCACGCACAACAACACGGAGCAGACCGTGCGCCAACCTGCATGGTATTCCCGTCACCACAACGCCACACACACACACCCACGCAGCGACACACGCCACACCACGCACGCACACGCACAGCCTAACTACGGCTGCCCTGCTTTCCCCCCGCTTAGGGTCGCCTGCACATCTAGCTCCGTCCCTCCTGCCTTCCACCCCTCCCGCATCACCGCTACACTAGCTATATCTTCACTTCAACCCTACACACAGATTTTTTGCTATGAGATAGACTGCTAGGAACGCCGGTGGTATAGGTGATTAGTCTATTACACTCGAGTAACTAGGACTCGGGCAGTAGATAACATATCTTGTCATTAGCAGCAAATGAACGTGGGCAAACACAAGAGAGCGCATGTAGCGCAAGAAAATCGGCTTTAGCCAAGGCCACCTAGCCGAACACCAACGACAGACAGCAAGAAGAAAACGCACGGTTCGCGAACATGTTTAAATAAATACGTGGCAAATATGAAAAATATCGGCCGTGAAATGATTTGCACATATCTATGGAAATTACTGATAGATCAGTTAAATTGATCCCAATTTAAGTTCAGAGTGCTTTAACCAGGGCGAAGATTATCTTTGTTTAGCGGCTCATCATAATTACTTTTTATAATTATCATACTGATAGGTAGTAGTATATTGATATAGGTCTATATGGCTAATATACTAACTATAACCCCTCACTCAGACGAGAACGTTACATTACCGAGCTATTACGTGCAAGGTTTATAACTATTATAAACAATTATCTTCTCATTGGTTACAGCGCTCCTCTGCGAATATCTACCGGATTCCACTCGAAATCACTCAGGCAAACATAACAATAAAGTATCTACAAGAATGTATGTAGAGGTCCATAATCGAGGTATTTATGACCAAAAAACTACAATCGCTACCACTCTAAACAAACAGGCTTAAAAATAAAAATATCACACGAAGATGGCGCCTGATGGGCGCGCCAGGCGTTGCCCAGCCGATCACCACCAGAAGGCAAACTCCACGACACGTATGGCCGCTCGTGCGCTTCTGGCTCAAGTCTCAACACACTGCCACACAGCTGATTTCGCGTAAAGAATTTCGTTTACGGCTTTTTTACCTATAAGTTTTACAAGCGACCGCCTCATCCCCGTTTATGCCTGTCCTATGTAATAGCGGTGTGTACTTATCAAAGCTCCTGCAAAGATATTAGAAAAGAATCATTTACCACGCTATCTCTTATCGAGAAAGTTTTGATAAAATAGTAGAGTACGAAATGTGCGCCCATTTACTACTTTCAAATCATTACGGCCAGACGATACCTGTTTACTAAACTAAGTTTCACAGTAATTTATCATGATTTTTGGCGATGGGAATTGTCCAATAAACCTAATTCTTGAAACATTTGTCTTTCATTACAATCTTGCTGCCCGTCATGTCAGCTTAAATACATCTAATATTGTCCCACCAAACCGAAACATGCAAAATGAGTAGAGAAATTTCTAATGTTTTGTCACGACGCGCGACCTTGTGCGGCCGTTTGGATTGCCATCTGTGCTGGATTTCCCCGGGAGCTCACGCCCACTTTAAAAATAGTGCTATATGCATTGTGGCAGCTGGTATTTATCCACTGAGTGTGGGAAGGGAGCACATGCATGCAGTTTGCACAGAGGGTGCTATTCTATGTCGCCAGGCGCAGCGATCGTGGCGCTGCTCGCCGCGCGCGTAGCGTACACGCGCAGACACCACAACCACGTTTGTGAATACAACGATAGACGAAATATCACAACGATAACCGACATAAACGCGGAATGATGTTCTTGCGTGCGACTCAAATTGAACCCACGCATCTCTGCTTATTTCTAGTTGTATAGCCGCGGCTTCAATATCTATCTATCTACTCTATCTATCTATCTATGCTATCTATCTCTCTAATCTATCTTATCTTATCTATCTATCTATCTATGCTAATCTATCTATCTCATGCTATCTATCTATTGCGCATCCATCTATCTATCTATCCACCTATCTATCTATCTATCTATAACTTAATACTATCTATCTATCTATCCTATCTATGCTATCTATTTATCTATGCTATCTATCTATCTATCTATCTAATCCTATCTATTTATCTATCTACTCTTTCCTAATCTATTTATCCTATCTAGATCTATCTATCTATACCATTCTAATCTATTCTAATCTATCGATTATCTATCCATCTATCTATCTATCTATCTAATCTACTCTATCTAGTCTATCTATGCTATCTATTATCTTATAAAATAAAATACTATCTAGTATATATAATATCATATATATGTATATGTAGTAAATCATATCAGCTATATGTCATATATATATATATACATAGAACCAAACTGCAGGTATTTACTACCGGTTTTTAGATGATGTCTCTCACAATTCCCTCACGCTCAGCGTCCATCACTCAGTCAGCCTCCCCCAGCCTCCCCCAAGCCTCGCTTAGTCAGCCTCTTGACTCCAGCGCCCCTCCCTTAGTGTCTGCACCCCTTCTTTCTCTCTTATCTCTCCCTGCCCCCCGTACCATCTCTCCCTGCCCCCGTATTATCTCTCTCTGCCCTCCGTACCATCTCTCCCTGCCCCCGTACCATCTCTCCCTGCCCTCCGTACCATCTCTCCCTGCCCTCCGTACCATCTCTCTCTGCCCTCCGTACCATCTCTCCCTGCCCTCCGTACCATCTCTCCCTGCCCTCCGTACCATCTCTCCCTGCCCCGCGTACCATCTCTCCCTGCCCCGCGTACCAGCTCTCCCTGCCCTCCGTACCATCTCTCCCTGTTCCCCCGTACCATCTCTCCCTGCCCCGCGTACCATCTCTCCCTGCCCTCCGTACCATCTCTCCCTGCCCTCCGTACCATCTCTCCCTGCCCTCCGTACCATCTCTCCCTGCCCCGCGTACCATCTCTCTCTGCCCTCCGTACCATCTCTCCCTGCCCTCGGTACCATCTCTCTCTGCCCTCCGTACCATCTCTCTCTGCCCCGCCGTACCATCTCTCCCTGCACCCGTACCATCTCTCTCTTTCCTCCGTACCATCTCTCCTTGCCCCGCGTACCACTTCCGCTCGCGAAACGCAATTTGCGAGCGGCCGTGATGCGAATTTGCGATTGCGTCCCGCCGCGCCCCTCCAGGACGCTGTCGCACGCCGACATTGAAGCGAGACTCTGTGAGAAGCCATTTATGTTAGCGGCGCCGCTCCCCCGGGAGGCGGCACGTCGGCAGCAGACAGCTTTCGTCGGCAGGAGACAGCTTCCGTCGGCACGCTATTGTCGGTAGGCGGAGCGTCGGACGTCCGGATGGCTTCAGTTCTCCTCCTCTATTCTTCTCCGGCTGGAAGGCTGCGCTGCGCTTTCTCTGCCTCGTTTCTATAT
>NW_014578599.1:21432-27854 GCF_000485595.1 Priapulus caudatus
TGTGTGTGTGTGTGTGTGTGTGTGTGTGTGTGTGTGTGAGTGTGTGTGTGTGAGTGTGTGTGCGTTCATGTAATTGTGTGTGCGAGCGTGCGTGGGTGTGAGGCAGTTTGCATGCATGTGTGAATATAGGTGTATGTTCATACGTATATATGCATGTATGTAGTCAGTATAAGCGCGTGCGTGTGTTGCTGCGTGTCTCAGTGCGTGCGTGTATGTGTGTGCGTACAATACGTGTGCGTGGGTGCATGCATATGTGCATGCGTGCGTGCATACGTGAGACCGTGTGTATGTATTTGTATATTTGAGCACGTGCATGCGTGCATGTGTTTCTGGCTACACGCATGCGGTGTAGTGTGCGAGCGTGTGTGCGCGTGTGCGTGTGCGTGCGTGTGTGTTTCCGTGTACGCGCATGGGTGAATGCGGCTTTGTTTACACGCATGCGTGTAGTGTGCGCGGGCGTGTGCGTTCGTGCGTGCGTACATGCGTGTATGCGTCTGTGTACGTGCATGCGAGCGTGCTGTGTACGTGCATGCGAGCGTGCTGCGTACATGCGTGCATGCGCCTGTGTGCGCGCATGCGATCGTGCTGTGTGTGCGTGTGTGTGTGTGTGTGTGTGTGTGTGTGTGTGTGTGTGTGTGTGTGTGTGTGTGTGTGAGCGTGCATGCGAGCGTGTGTCACTCACTCTCCTTCTCACGCTCTGTTCTTACAGAAAGCTTCCAGATCTCGACCTTCAGGGCCTCTTCAAGCGTCACTTCACCATAGTCGAGTTTTTCCAGGGTTCCATCATGGACCCAAACGATCTGGAACGCGTCAAGGTATACCCTTTACGCGACCTCCTCTGGCGCCCCCTGCCAGACCACTCGCCCTCAAGCCCGCCCTTCTTTTTCGTTCTGTTTCAGGAAGCTCCCTGACCTTGACCTTCAGGGTCTCTTCAAGCGTCACTTCACCATAGTGGAGTTTTTCCAGGGGTCGTGTATGGACCCGAACGATCTGGAGCGCGTGCAGGTAGGGCGGGCGTATATCCCCCTCCCCCCGCCGCCCCTCCCCCGAGGGGACAGTTATAGCCCGACGTAAACGTTGACGCGCAACGTGATTCGCGTGATACGATGGCCGACTGTTTGCAGAGGTCGCACCTCGCGACGTAGAATGGCGCAGCTGCCGACCGACCCTGGAACTTGTAATGTTTAGATGTTACGATGGTGTTGTAGTCGTTGCTGTTGTCGAAGCACGTGTCTCTATAGAGTTCATCTGCAATCTAAGACCGTTGCGCCACCTGTCGTTCACTAGCAGCCTGTTCTGCTAGCATCTATGACAAATACGACATACTCATATACGCTCTCCTATGACACTATTTGTCATCTAAGAAGATTCTTCCTATGACAAATAGTGTCATAGGAGAGCGTATATGCGTATGTCGTATTTGTCATAGATGCTAGCAGAACATGTTGCCACTAGGATGTCATTATATACTATCACCAACGTCGTCGGTGCTCCTCGTGCGTTCAGTGTTTGTATAAGTGGATGGTTGTACGCTTAAGGTTGGCCGTCGCACTCAGAATTATTATTTTTACCGCGGTAGAAATAATGTAACCGCGGTAAAACTTTTACCCAAGCAGAGCTAGGTCGTGTTAAACATGATTTAACCGCGGATAAATTATTTTCACCGCGGTAAAAATAATTATTTCTGAGTGCGATGGCCAACCTTACTCGTCTGTGTTTGTCCCTTTCTTTTTTCGCAGTAGCCTGTGAAAAAGCCGAGATGAAACAAATGTTATAATTGTGTTGTATTGAAGTGTTTAGAAGGCAGCCCTGTGGAGAAATCTCAACTTTGATTTATCCACGTTCTCCTCCATTTTGTTTCTCTTCGTTGATCGCATTTATTAGGCCGCCAGCGCTACGAGCCAAAACAGTAACACGTACTCTGATTGGCTCGCGTTTCTTCTTCTTTCTCCCAAATATAGGTATTCTTCCAGGAATGTGTGTGTTCCATGGCTGCCTCTGCCGTGACCCGGTAGAGGGAGGCAGCATACGTGCATCAGTATTTAGGGTTGTTCTGTTGTCAAAAGATTTCATCGAGGACAGGGGTGTCTGACATGATCTGACTGCATGAGAAATCCTCAACCCCTTAAACATAAATGTAACGCTAATACAAATGAAATAAGATGTAATAATAAGAGATAATAATGTAATGTCTCCTGTCTCCTGTCCTGTTGTTGCTCTCGTGTGTTTTTATGTCGTTTGGTGCAATATGCGAATCACGTGTTGTGACGTAATTTTGCCCTCGCTCGACGGAATTTCTTGGCAACGTTGCCAACCCATGCGTGTTGAGGAATTGACGCGGAAAACCGCGCAACCTTGGGGTATCAAAAGGATAACCAAAAAACTCACTCGAAATGCTAATGTGCAGCGGATTTGTAGATGTTATTTTCGACTGATTTTTTTATCTGAATTTTAGAATCTCTCACATACCCAGTCTCTCTGTTTGTCCCTGTATGTATGTGCGCAAGGGTGTCAGTCAGCATGCATGTGTGTGTGAGTGTGTGTGTGTGTGTGTGTGCGTGTGTGTGCGTGTGTGTGCGTGTGTGTGCTTGTGTGTTGTGTGTTGTTGTGTGTGTTATTGTGTGTGTGTGGTGGTGGTGTGTGTGGTGTGTTGTGTTGGTGTGCGTGTGTGTGCGTTCATGTACATGTGTGGCGAGCGTGCGTGGTGTGAGGCCAGTTTTTGTCATGCATGTGTGATATAAGTTATGTCATACGTATAAACATGTGTAGTCGAGTATAAGCTGTGCGATGTGTTTGACGCTGTCAGGCTCGGTACTGTTGTTGCCTGGTCATGACATAATGTCAGCGTCGTGCATACGTGAGACCCGTGTATGTATTTTATATTTACACGTGCATGACTGCATGTTGCTCTGCTACACGCATGCGGTGTATGTGCGAGCGTGTGCGCGTGTGCGTGTGCGGCGTTGTGTTTCCGATGTACGCGCATGGGGTGAAATGCGCTTTTTTTTGGGTTTTTTACAACTACACGCAGCGTGTAGGTGGCAGCGGCGTGAATCGTTCGTGCGTGCGTACTTCGTGTATCTGTGTACGGCATCGAGCGGCTGTAGTGTCATGCAGCGTGCATGCGTACATGCGTGCATGCGCCTGTGTGCGCGCATGCATCGGTGCGTGGTGCGTGGTTGTGTGTGTGTGCGTGTGTGTGGTGTGTGCTGTGTGTGTTGTGTTCGTGAGCAGTGCATGCGAGCGTTGTGTCACTCACTCTCCTTCTCAGCGCTCTGTTCTTACAGAAAGTTCCAGATTCTCTGAGTCCATTCCGGCCTCTTCAAGCGTCACTTCATCCATAGTCGAGTTTTTCCCAGGTTCCATCATGGACGCCACGACGATCTGAACGTCGCCAAGTATACCTTAGCCACTCCTCTGCGCTCCGCTGTCCAGACCACTCGCCACAAGCGCGCCCTTCTTTTTCGTCTGTTTTCAGGAACCCCTGCCTGAACCTTCAGGTCTTTTCAACGTCATTCACCATAGTGGAGCTGTTCCACGGGCGTGTAGGACCGACCGATCTGGAGCGCGGCAGGTCAGCGCAGGCAATATATCCCCCCTCCCCTCCGCCCTCCCCCCGCGCCGCATCGCGCTGATGACTCATCGCTGCGCCACTCTAGATGGCGTGGCGGCTGCTCTCTCTCGCTGCGGACGTCACTTTGCCCGCCATCAGCGCCACCTGCGCGCCGAGGGGGGGAGGGGGGGGGGGGGGCGGGGGGGGGGGGGGGTGAGGATCCACGTGAAGGCGGCTTCATTGCATTAACCCCGTGACCACTACTGACCTACGCCAGACGCAAAAACTGGCATCAGTGCCCCTTTCGCTTCCTCAGGATACGCACTGCACAACTGCTAGCACATATTTTAAAGTTGCGCGAACTCTCGGTGAAAATCCGACGAATGGAGATTCACAAACAACGATATGATTTGAAGGTAATGTCGACATCGAACATTTTGTATCACTATTATCAATTTGTCATGAAATAACCGGTCTCGATTTTTAAATATCTTTGCAACTGTTAATTAAAGTCCAAAATCTATACATAGATACGAAGTAACGTCCTGCGTAAAACTTAATAGTAAAAATGTTACAAAATTGTAACCGAAATCTACTTGGCAGTGGTAATTGAGCCCATGAGCGAGAGCGCCATCTGTTCGTAAGTATAGCTACCAGCTGCGTTAACAAAGTGCGTATGCCTAGGCATATTAACACACAGCTGATTCTATACATTCCACTAGAGGTGTGCCTAGAGAGAGAGAAGCCTCCCTCGTCTCACCCGTATAAAGAGTGGCCCGCACACGCTTTCTCTCACCCCCTCGCTCTTCCTCTCTTCTATAAAGGTCGCCTTCATACCGTGTCAAGGTATGTGTCCGCACGCTTCTCTCTCTTTCCTCTCTCCCTCCTCTCTCTCCCTTCCGTCTCCTGCTCCCATCCTCTCACTCTCCTTCCTTTGATCCCTCGCTCTCCTTCTCCCTCTGCTTCTTTATGAAGGTCACTAACACATTAGGTGACTTCCTATAACTCATCTTACTAGCAGAAGCGCGCAACCGCCTGCTAAATGGCTAGAGAAGAGCCTCCTCGGCCTTCAACACCTAATAAAGGCATTGCCCTGACGCTTACTCCTCTCCCCTCCTCGTCGCCTCCTCACTCTCATCTATAATAAGTTACCCCTATTATAATTGCGAAAAATGATGTGTCGCAACGCTTCTCTCTCCCTCTCTTCTCTCTGCTTATAAAGGCCGCCTTCTCCGTTGTAATGTAATGTGTCCGCACCTTCCCATCTCCCCTTCTTCTTTGCCTCTCTTCTTATAAAGGTTACCTTCACCCGTATAGAAGTACGTGTCGCGGGCTAACGCTTTCCCTCTCAACCTCTTCTCTTCCTCTCTTATAAAAGTTCCTTCATTCGTGTAAAGTATCCCGCATCCTTCCTCTCCCCTCCTCTTCCTCTTCCGCTATCTTCTATACAGGTCGCCTCATACCGTATAAAGGTATGTTCTCGGTTTTCCTCTCTCCCTCTTCTTATTATCTCTCTAAAAAGGTTATCGCCTCATCCTGTAATAGATATGTCCCGCACGCTCTCTCTCTCCCTTCCTTTCTTCTATATCTCTTATAAAGGATTCGCCTTCATCCGTGTAAAGGTATGTGCCCGCACGTTTTCTCCTACGCTCTCCTTACTTGCCTTGCCCCCGCCATCTGTGTGGCATACCAGTTCGCGAGCACAACGTACTCCCTGATCTGCAGAGATACGGGAACTGAGGAGTGGTGCTAACAGGAGCTGGCGGCACTTCTCCCCTGCCATTCTTTGCGCCTCGATCCCCCCCGCGGGAACATGAGAGGATGCTAGACAGGAAGGCCTGCGGCACTCTCTCTCTGCATCTTCTATCCGTCCCCTCGTCGGAACATGAGAGGGATTCTAGACACGGAGGTCCTGCGGCACTCTTATTCCCGGCATCTCCCTCCGTCCCCCGCGGAACATGAGGAGGATGCATAGACAGGGAGGCTGCGGCAATCTTTCCCTCTCTTCATTACGTCCCACTCGCGGACATGAAGGAGGGATGCTAGACACGGAGGCTGCGCCCACTCTTCTCTTTCGGATCTTCTAATCCTCCGCGGAAACATGAAAAGGGATCAGACACGGAGCTGCGAGGCCCTCTTTTCCCGTCACTCCTCGTCCCCCAGCCGCGGGAACATGAGGAGGGATGCTAGACAGGAAGCTGGCAGGCACTTCTTTCCTCGCCATCTTCTATCGTCCCTCCCCCGCAGAATCAGTGAGGACGCGGATCGCCATAGACAGGGATGTCTGCCGCAACTCTGCTCACCGCATACTTCCCATGTCCTCGGAGGAACATGAGAAGGATGTCTAGACGATGGCGCCTGCGGCACTCTCTCTCGCACTATCTATCGTCCCCCCGGGAACATGAGGAGGATCTACGACACGCGAAGCTGTGCGGCAGCTCTTTCCCTGGCATCTCTATCTGTCCCACGCGGGAACACTGAGGAGGATGCTTAGACACGTCGAGGTCTGCTCGCACTCTTTCATCCGATCATTCTCTACGTCCCCCGCGAGAACATAGGAGAGCAGACAGGGAGGCTGCGGCAACCTTCTCACGCATCTTGCACCTCGTCCCCCGCGCGGAATCATGAAGGGGATTCCTAGCCAGGGAGGACTGCGACTCTCTCCGCATCTTCGCATTGCCCCGCGAGAAAATGAGGAGGATGCCAGACCAGCGGAGCTTGCGGCAACTCTTCTCCAACCGCAACTGCTCAATCTTGTATGTGAGATTAAACTCAAACTGTCCTCAGCACTCAACGATAGAGACTGAATACTGTATAGTTTCGAACCGGGTTCCCCTCTGTCTGATCTACTGCTAGACAAACATCATCC
>NW_014578599.1:27879-35256 GCF_000485595.1 Priapulus caudatus
TCGTTCTGTTTCAGGAAGCTCCCCTCGATTGAGACACTTCAAAGGTCTCTTCAAGCGTAAAAGCTCACCACTAGTGGAGTGTTCTTCCAGGGTCGGTGGTGATGGACACCGAACGATCTGGAGCGCGTGCCAAGTCAGGCGGCGGGCAGACTATATCCCCTCCCCCGAAGCCCTTCCCCCCACGCCCTGCGGCTTGAATGACTATAATCATGCGCCTGGCCCACGCTAGATGGCGGTTGCCGCTGTCTTCAACGTCTCCCGCTCCTCATATTTTCTTGTCTATCAATAATCTGTCTGTCGTGCAACGTCCACTTTCCCGCCATCAGCGCCACCTGGCGCGCGACGAGGGAAATTGCCACGTGAAGTGGTGCGGCTTCAGCTTGCATTAACCACGTGACCACTAGCTGACCTACCCAGCCAAACTGCATGCAGTGCCCTTCGCTCACTCAGGATACCCTGCCACAATGCTAGCACTATTTTTAAAGTGGGCGAAAGCTCGGGGGAAATCCAGCGAATGGAGATTTGTAAAGACAACGTATGATTTGAAAGAGGTAAATGGTCGCACAATCCGCGTACTATTTTGTATCACTATTTTATCAAATTTTGTCATGAAATAACGGTCGATTTTGTAAATATCTTTGCAACTTTTATTAGTCAAAAATCTTATTACATAGGATACGGAGTAACGTGCCTGCTGTAAAACTTATAGTAAAAATGCGTTACAAATTGTAACCGAAATCTACTTGTGGCAGTGGTAGATTGAGCCCATGAGCGAGAGCGCCATCTGTCGTAGAGTATGCTACCAGCCTGCGTTAACACGTGCGTATGCCTAGCAATTTATTAACACACGCGTGAGTTCTATACATCTCACTAGAGGGCTAGAGAGAGAGAGCCTCCCTCGCTTCACCCGTATAAAGGTATGTGCCCGCACGCTTTCTCTCTCCCCTCCTCTTCTCTCTCTTCTTATAAAGGTCGCCTTCATCCGTGTAAAGGTATGTGCCCGCACGCTTTCTCTCTCTTCTCCTCTTCCCCCTCCTCTCTTCTCCTCTTCCCTCTCCTCTCCCCTCCTCTTCCCTCTCCTCTCCCCTCCTCTTCCCTCTCCTCTCTTCTTATGAAGGTCATTAACACATTAGCGTGACTTCTATACATCTTACTAGAGAGAGGACGAACCGCCTGCTAAAGGGCTAGAGAGAGAGCCTCCCTCGCTTCACCCGTATAAAGGTATGTGCCCGCACGCTTTCTCTCTCCCCTCCTCGTCCCTCTCCTCTCTTCTTATAAATGTCGCCTTTATTCGTGTAAAGGTATGTGCCCGCACGCTTTCTCTCCCCTCCTCTTCCTTCTCCTCTTTTCTTATAAAGGTTACCTTTATTCGTAAAAAGGTATGTGCCCGCACGCTTTCTCTCCCCTCCTCTTCCTTCTCCTCTTTTCTTATAAAGGTTACCTTTATTCGTAAAAAGGTATGTGCCCGCACGCTTTCTCTCCCCTCCTCTTCCTTCTCCTCTTTTCTTATAAAGGTTACCTTTATTCGTAAAAAGGTATGTGCCCGCACGCTTTCTCTCCCCTCCTCTTCCTTCTCCTCTTTTCTTATAAAGGTTACCTTTATTCGTAAAAAGGTATGTGCCCTCCGCACGTTCTTTTCTCCTCTCCCCTCTTCTTTTCTCTCTTTCTAGAAAAGGTCCCTTCATTCGTGTAAAGGTATGTGCCCGGCACGCTTAATCTAAACCCCAATCCCCTCCTCTTCTCTCTGCTATATCTTCTTAGTAAAGTGCGCCTTGTTCATCCGAGTAGTAAAGGTAATGTGCCCCGTCACGTTTTCTCTCTCCCTCTCCCTTTGCCCTTGCCCGGCATCTGTGTGCCGGCAGTTCCGAACACAACGTACTCCCTGATCTGACAGAGTAAATATCGAACTTGAGGAGAGTGAGATGCAGAATGCCAGCCGGGAGGCTGCGCACTCTTTCTCCCGCCATCTTCCCTCGCTCCCCTCTGCCCAAACGTGGAATCTATGAGGAGAGGGATGCTTAGAACCAGGGAGGCTGCCGGCCACTGCTTACTAACATGCGCGAATTGCACTTATATCGTCCCCCGCGGGAACAATGAGGAGGGATGCTAACACGGATGGCTGCGGCCACCTCTTTCCCGCATCTTCCCTCGTGCCAATCTGCTCCCGGCGGGAGCAACATGAGGAGAGGATGCTAGACAGGGAGGCTGCGCGCAAAAGCTCCTTACCGCAATCTTCCCTCGTCCCACCGCGGAACATGAGGAGGGATGACTAGACAGGGAGGCTGCGCCACTCTTCCTCTTCGCATCTTCTATCGTCCCCCGCGGGAACATGAAACGAGGGATGCTAGACACGGAGGCGCGCAACTCTTTTCCCGCATCTTTCCCAGTCGTCCCCCGCCGGACATGAGGAAAAGGGGATGGCTATGACAGGTTGAGGCTGCGGCACTCTTTCTCTCGAAACCATCTTCCTATCGTCCCCAGAAAGATACTATTTCTGTGGAGGAGGGATGCGAAAGACAGGGAGGTGCGGCACTCGTGTCCTCTCCGCATCTTCCATTGTCCCCCGCGGAAACATGAAAGGATGCTAGACAGGGAAGGCTGTTCGACCGGGCCACTCATTTCTCTCGCATCTTCTATTCGTCCCCCGCGGAAGCATGGAGAGGGATGCTAAGAAAAACCGGTAGGCTCGCGCCGCACTCTTCCCGCATTCTTCTATTCGTCCCCCGCGGAAACATGAGGAGGGATGCTAGACAACGGAGGCTGCGGCCACTCTTCCTTCGCAATCTTCTATCCGTCCCCACGCGGGACACATGAGGACCCGCGATTGCTAGACAGGGAGCGCCTGCCGGCACTTCTTCTCCCGCATCTTCCCTCTCGTCCCCCGCGGAACATGAGAGGGATGCTAGACAGGGAGGGTCTGCGGCAATCTCTCAACCCGCATCTTCCATTGTCCCCGCCGCCGGGAACATGAAGGGAGGGATGCTAGACACGGAGGCTGCGGCACTCTTCTCCCGCATCTGCTCATCGTGTGATGTGTGATTAAACTCAACTGTCTCTCAGCACTCAACGATAGACGACTGAATACTTGTGATTAGTTCCCCGGCCTGGCTGTGTCGAACCGGGTTCCCCTCTGGTCTGATCTAATGCTAAACAAACATCATCATTATTTTTTTATTATTTATTATATGTAATATTATCATTATTAACATTAATACATTATTGAATTTCCCGATGTATTGATTTTTAACTATTTAAACCCTAACCAATTTACCTTAACAACTTACCCTAAATAGCTTACCTTAACAAGTTTTCCTTTTAAATTTAAAAAAAAGTTTACCCTAGCATGCAATTCACACTCAAACAATTGTAACTACGAATAGTTTTACCCTAAACCCCATAATAACCTGCAAGTGATTTATCATCCCTGCAGAGGTGACGTCTATAACAAACCAGGTGGTTCCAGCCGCACAGCAAATTCTTCTAGGCGGCATAAAGCGAAAATTTTATCCTCTTTTATACGACTAATGAAAAATTGTAGAATGATGTATGAATGTAAGAGTCGCAAAGCTAAGATTTGATCTACTGCTATAATAGAACAGCATTGCGCAATGTGTAATGTAATACAATTGGAAAGAAATCCGCATTTTTGGGATATGATTATTAGGAAGGGTAGGTCGTGACCTGGAACGCCTGTGAGTGTATGCAATGGATCGCTTCGCATTCAGCCTGAGGTCGTGTGTGAGAGACAGAACAGGCAGGCTAGCCCGATACTCTTTCAAAGGTAGGTGTCAGCAGGCAGGCAGCGGCGGCGGCGTAGCAACAACAAACACACAATAACTGACAACAACAACCAACAACAACAACAATAAAATAATGAACAACAACAACACCAAAACAAATAATTACAACGACGCGACAATACAAACAACGACACAATCGAGAACAACAAGCAACAACACAAACAACACAACGAAAACAAACAAAAAACAACAACAACACAACAACAACAACCAAACAGCAGCAGAAGCAGAAAAACGAGACGACGACCAAACAACACGATCGACGACTACGACGACGAATACGACAAACCAACAATAACGAACAATATCAATCAACAACAACAATCAACAACAACAACAACAACAACAACAACAAGCAACAACGACCAACAAGCGAAAACAGCAGGCAACGAGCAAGAGACAGGTATAATCAACCATGCTAATTCTGTTTGACAACGTAATAAAAAGATGTATCGTACATGCGGTGTTAAAAACAAGTGTAATAATAATTTGTAAAGTTTTGGTTTTTTCTACCTCTTGAATAAGATCTCCCCCTTTGTCGATGAGATCGTGACAGATATGTTTCACAATTCTGTGTAACAGTAACTGTTTTCTCGACAACATGGCCCTTACCTCATCCGTGGTAACATCGCATTTTTACCATTACTTCATTGCGTATAATGATTGGCACACCGTCTATAACGAACACGTGAAAATGAATTGAAATGATTGTTAAATCCATTATACTAATACTTCACATGCGTATATAATATGTATTTACAGTAGCCGGCAAGCGTGCGCATGTCTTGGCGAATTTTTGCATATATTTTACGTCTCCCCTTAAATGTACGGGCAACCCTGCAATACCCGCTTTCTTGTTATGCGTCATTTATTACTCACTTCTTTTTTGCCCTCTTTCTCTCTCTCGTATTATAACCACAAACGTATATATTTTATATATATATATACATATATAAACTATATATATTATATATAGGATACTATATAACATCTATACATACTAAAACATTATTATATACATTAGAAATGTATATATGATTCGTAGCTGTATATATAATATATATATATATAATATATATATATTTCCATCGCTCGTAGGCGCGATGCCGCTGAATTGCATCAAATCACGAACCCACACAGAGCGCAGAACGCCGGTAATGGCCACCACTGCTGCGCCTCTCGGCGTCCATGTTTGCGTCCAAGCTAACGAGCCACGGGCGCCATTCTACTTCTGCTCTCGCTGCTTACAACCGTAGATTCAAGCAGGCGGACGCGTGTCTGGTGGCTGCGCGAACCGCGAGACGAAAGCAAAAAAATTAAACAGGCCACGACTCCTGACGCCGGAGGACGCTGGGCGAGCATCAATGCTGCGTTACATTCTTTTCTATCGAGAAGAACATGTCTGACGAGGAAAAATGAAACACGAGTCATTCATTCTCAGCTGATTATGAAATATACAATCACAAAGGTAATAAACAACTCGCAGTGATATATCATGACAATAGTCGGGCCGGTTGTGTAATTCACCCGTGCTAATATCATGACAAGGTAATATCACGTGCTATACACCTGAACAAGCGCATAATGATATCAGCGTGCTACCGTACTCATGCACAAGCGTCAAAATAATCAGCACAGTGCATAAAATAGTCATAGTACTAGGAGGGAGAGAGATACCGTGCTATAGTCATGACAACCGTAGAAGTAGAGTGTCAACCGTGGCTATACGGATCATCGACAAGGTGCAGACTAGTTACAGGGTCGTGGGCAATGAAGTAGGCAATGACCAGAGGTTAACGTGAAGTCACGGGTACGTCATAATCGATTTGATAATATTAAGAGCAGGTAAATACCGTCTATATCATGGACAAGGTAATTACCTGGTGCCAAATATCATGACAAGGGTAATGATCACCGTGCTATAGTCATGAACAGAGGTAATACCGGTGCTATATCAAATGACAAGGTAATACCGTGCTATAATCATGACAGCGTAATACCGTGGCTATATCAAGAATGACAAGGTAAGTACCGTGCGTATATCATGAAAAAAGTAATACCCGTGCTATACCCTCCATAACAACGCGTAACACCATGTCATAAAATCTATTACACGGTAACGGGTAACCACTTTCAACAGAGAGCCACTACGTGCGTGATACAATGATACGATTCGCCGTTGTTTTAATTCTTGTGCAGCTGATAACCGGTTTAGTCTGATAAAACAAAAGGTAAATCGTAACATGAATAGGGTAACATAGTGCTACTATGTCAGCCTCTGACAGGGTAACCGTGCAATTTATAATAGCGAGGGAACTATTTTGGTGTGCTTGATTATTTTTCCTCTAGATTGATAACCAAGGTTTTATTTCAAATCGATCGTGCGATTATCGAATGAACAGGTAATCGGTAAAAACAAAATGACGAAGAATGACGTGCGGATTGAGTCATATATGACACAGGTGTTAACTATTTGGGGCGGATTTATCTATGGACATGTGGGTTTTACGGTGAACACCGCACCCAAATGGGAGCAAGGTAAATTCGTGCGATATCATAAATAAGACTAACATCGTGCTATATCATACAGAGTAACAATCGTTGCTATAGTCCAATGACAGGGTAATCGTGCTATATGATGGCAGGAAGGATAAACATATGTGTTGGGCTTTATATCGAGAAACAGACGGGTAACACGGCTATTAGGACTGAAATCAAAGCGTAACATCGGTGCGATATCAGACAGGACGTGTAATCATCGATGGCCAGGGTAGACATCGGCTCAATATCATGACAAGGGTAACATCGGTGCGATATTATAGACTAGGGTAACATCGGTGCTATAATCATGACAGGGTAACATCGTGCTATATCAGTGACAGGGTGCGAGCAATGAAAACGTGTTTTAGAATCCATGGGAGCCGAGTAACATCGTGCGAGTGGTATTTTATGACGAAGTGCGTAAGCCAGCGAAATCGTGCGACTATCAAAATGACCAGGGGTAGGACATCAGAGTTTTGTGCTATCATTTTCATTTTAACAAGGATATTTGAGCACACTGACCGTGAAAATCCAGCTGTTTTAATGGATTTACCAAAAATTGAAAAGAGGTCCGGAAGAAAGCTTTGAGTATTAAAATCCCATGATAGATGTATCGAAAGCCTTTTTCAAAGTGCAATTATACAGCATTGTACGCCAGGTATATTTTGTTTTTATACGAGGGTGTTGACGGAAGGGACAGCTAAGCAGTCATGGAGTAGTCTTATGTTTTCTCGATAGAATCTTCTGTTTAATGAAGGCCTGTTTTGTGGTCTTCGTGAAGTTATAACTGTCTAAAGACTAGCATTTTGATCCTTTCAGCAATGCAACGTGCGAAGGACTATGAGTTTATATGAGATATTTAGAAGAGAAATAGGGCGCCAATTATTTTAGCTCATCTGACACTAGTCAGATGCAGCTTGTAGAATGCGCTTGTCGTGCCGTCCCGTAACGACGTCCGAGCATCCGAGCGGTTTTCCCCCCGTTTTTTTTGCGTCCGTCAAAGCAGTTGGGGCAACAAATTCTTAACGCGCGTCGA
>NW_014578599.1:35281-43406 GCF_000485595.1 Priapulus caudatus
CAGCGATATGTATTTCGATTGCAATGAGTTTCTTGACCTCGATAAGTTGCGTTTAGACACGGCAATCCTGTTTCTATGTAAATTCTAGCTGACAAAATGAAAGATAATAAATTTTAACTAGGGCACTCCGAGAGCACAGACCCCCATCCGCCAAGACAGCTCAGTCTCTCACGTGGTGAAAATTTTTATTTAATTAATTAATTAATTAATTAAATTGCATCTGGATGGCACCAGCCGACAAAAATGCTAACAAATTCTAAAGTTACCCCTTTTCTGACCTATACCTGGAAAATTGTATTAATTTATTAAGTTTGGATTCGGATCAATCCATCAATAATGTAATCAATTCTCAAGTTACGCCATTTCTGACTTATCCTGAAATATTCGATTAAGTTAATTAATTGGATTCCGGATCACCACCAAAATCTCATCAATGTCTGAAGTTAGAGGCGATTTCTGCACCTATCCTGAAAATTTTATGACAATCCGTCCATAACTTTTTCAGTTTAGGCTGTACACGCCACAAACCAACAAACACACGCCGGTGAAAACATAACCTCCTGCCAACCCCTTGGCGGAAGTAATAACGGATATAATTGTGTTTTTGTACGTGTTGCAGTCGAGTGTGAGTCTGAGTCAGTGGCAGAACGACTACCTACGGGGCTCGGGTATGGAGATGTACACAGACACACTGTCCAACGCCTTCATAGGTTTAACGTTTCCTCAGGCGGCTGAGTAAGTGTATGTGTAAGTGTGTGTGTGTGGGTGGGCGGGTGCTTTTTGTGTGTGGCTCCGTGCCTGCCGTGTGTGTGTGTGTGTGTGTGTGTGTGTGTGTGTGTGTGTGTGTCGTGTGTGTGTGTGTGTGTGTGTGTGTGTGTGTGTGTGTGTGTGTGTGTGTGTGTGTGTGTGTGTGTGTGTATGTATGTGTGTGAGCACTGAAGAATAAGAAGTAGAAAAAGAAGAGGATAAGGAGGAAGAGGGGGAGGATGGGAAAGAGGAGAAGAAGGAGGAGAAGGTTGAGGAAGAGGAAGATAACGAGATGGAGGAGGAGAGGGATGAGGAGAGGGAGGAAGATAACGAGCTAGAAGAGACGAGGGAAGAGGAGAGGAAGGAGGAAAAGAAAGATAAAGATAAAAACGAGGAGGGGAAGAGAAGAAGAAGAAGAGGGAAAAGAAGGAGAGGGAATAGAAGAAGAAAAAGAAGAATAAGGATGAGGAGGAGAACGTGATCGGGTATGTGTGGAAGGCTGTCATCGCTGCGTGCACGGTCTACTTTGCAGGCTGTGTTACACCAAACTAGAGCTGCTACTCATTGCCATCGAGGTAAAGGGAGAGGAGCACGGAAGCCAGATCGCTATCAACCCTAAAGCGACCGTGAAGCTGGCGTCTAACACTCAGGGCTTCTTCATGGCCCAGTCCGCAGACGAAGTAAAGAGGTGAGATGGCAACCGCACACCGTTGCTATGGAGACGGCTCTCGGTATTAGGCCGTCTTGGTTGACTTGGTACGAAGGTGTCAGGTTGACAGGGGTGACATCCCGTATCACGGGTTGTTCATGGGTTGTTCACGAGTTACTCACGGGTTGTTCATGGGTTGTTCACTGGTTGTTCCTGTGTTGTTCACGGGTTGTTCATGGGTTTTTCATGGGTTTTTCATTCGTTGTTCATTGGTCTGTCATGCCGCCGCTTCGTGTCTTGTATCTGACAGGGTGTGGCACTATTGCAAGCACTGCCACGAGGACGTTACTGATCCGTCGACGATCAAAAAGTGCAAGTGCAAAAACTGTAAGTTTCACTTTCCGCTGATAGCGTCATCTGACGGGTGCGTGGTTATCAGGCAAACAATGTGACTTTTGACCGTTATAGCAGCCGACGTTTGACTGTTATAACTGCCGACGTTTGACCATTATAACTACCGACGTTTGACCAGTATAACTGCCGACGTTTGACCGTTATAACTGCCGACGTTTGACCATTATAACTGCCGACGTTTGACCGTTATAACTGCCGACGTTTGACCGTTATAACTGCCGACGTTTGACCATTATAACTGCCGACGTTTGACCGTTATAGCTTTGGACGTTTGACCGTTATAGTAACCGACGTTTGACCATTATAACTGCCGACGTTTGACCGTTAGAGCTTTGGACGTTTGACCGTTATAGCAACCGACGTTTGACGGTTAGAGTAACCTTACGTAATGCTTTCGTTTCTAATGTTAGTTCGTTTCAGCAGACGACCTTGGCTAACGTTGCTAGGACTAGGCCAGCAACATGTTTTACTGAAGGTCGTTGGTTTTACTGAAGGTCATTGGCGCTAGACGCGCGAGTTGTACGCACACCGCATTTGATCCTCGCTTCCATCACACTTAACGCACTCTCAGACACCCGCCTCGTATCATGGGAGCACTTATCTTTCTCTCTCTCACTCTCTCTCTCTCTCTCTCTCTCTCTCTCTCTCTCTCTCTCGCTCGCTCGCTCGCTCTCTCGCGCTCTCTCTCTCTCTCTCTCTCTCCTCTCTCTCTCTCTCTCCTCGCTCATCTCTCGCTCCTCCCTCTACTCTCTCTCTCTGTCTCTCTCTCTCTCTCTCGCTCTCTCTCGCTCTCTCTCCCTCTCTCTCTCTCTCACTCTCACTCTCTGTCTCTCTCTGTCTTTCTCTCTCTCTCTCTCTCTCTCTCTTCTCTCTCTTCTCTCTCTCTCTCTCTCTCCCTCTCTCTCTCTCTCTCTCTCTCTCTCTCTCTCTCTCTTCGCCTCTCTCATTCTCTCGCTCTCTCTCTCTCTCTTTCTCTCTTTCTCCCTCTCTCGCTCTCCCCTCTCCCTTCCTCCCTCACTTCCCCACCTCTCTCTCTCCCAAACACGCGCGGGGAATAGTTACGCAGCACCTATCGAACACGTGTGTGCGTAACTCATCCAAGACGCTTGTCGAACACGTGTCTGACGTAATGTTTCGAAACGCTTGTCAAACACGTGTGTGCGTAACTCCTCCAAAACACTTGTCGAACACGTGTGTGCGTAACTCATCCAAGACGCTTGTCGAACACGTGTGTGACGTAATGTTTCGGAACGCTTGTCGAACACGTGTTTGTGTAACTCCTCCAAAACGCTTGTCGAACACGTGTGTGCGTGACTCATCCACTTTTCAGTCACCTGAACCACACTTTTCAAATCACCTGAGCCACACTTTTCAAATCACCTGAGCCACACTTTCCAATCACCTGAGCCACACTTTCTAATCGCATACGCCACACTTTCTAATCACATACGTCACACCTTCCAAACACATATGTCACACTTTCTAATCACACACGTCACACCTTCCAAACACATATGTCATACTTTCCAATCATTTGCGCCACATAAAAACAAACATAAACACGCGGAAACGCGTCTGCCATGCTTCCCAAAACACATCGCTAACGTCGTCTGCGTCACCATTCTAAAACACTTCGCCGACGTCTGTGCGCACCTTCTAGAACACATAATAAACGCGTATCATTCTTTCAAAACACATAGTGGTGCATTCGCTCGGATGTAGCGATAGGTGGTCGGGGCGGCGCTCCGGCAGTTACAGGCAGCATGCCCCGTGCCTTGATGCTTAACCTGCTTCTGTGTCTGTTTTGGTGTTGCTGTCAGTGTGTGTGTGTGTGGTGCTGTGTTGTGCTGTGTGTGTGATGTGTGTGTGTCGTGTGTGCGTCGTCTGTGTCTGGTGTCTGCTGTGTGTGTGCTGTCGGTGTGTGTGTGTGTCGTGTGTGTGTGCGTGAGTCGTCGTGTGGTGTTCGCTGAACGCATATCTGCTGCCCGTTACGTGTGTTGTGTGCGTCGTGCTGTGGTGTGTCGTGTGTGTGTGGTGTGCCGTTGTGTGTGTTGTCCGTGCATCTGGTGTGTGTCGTGGGCGTGCCGTGTGTTGTGCTGCTTGTATTTGGGCGTGTGTGCCTGCGTTGTCCATGCGTGCTGTGCGTGCGTGTACGGCGCCCCCCCTTGTCGTCCGTCCGTGTAACGTGCGCTGCGTGCGCTGCGTGCGTTCGTGTGCGTGCGTGCTACGTGCCTTATACGTCCGGTAGACATGGCGCGTGCGCGCGGGTGTGGTGTGTGTGTGCTTGTGTGTGTGTGGCGTGTGTGTGTGGCAGGGCCGTGTATGTGCGCACGTCGCCTCAGCAAATACAGTTGTAGAATAAAAGCGTAACCATCACATCTACCTTCGTACTTGTCCGCTTGTTTCGCATTCTAGCAGCTCCTTCGTGCCATCAAACGTCATCACCACTCTGTGCTTCAATTTCTCGCTCGCTCCCGTCTATAGTACAGACACACACACCGCGCGCGCCGCCACACACTACACACAATCACACACACACACACACAACACACACACGACACACACGCTACAAACACACCACCCACACACACACACAACACACACACCACACACACAACACGCGCGCCTCTGCCGCCGCGCACAAACACACACACATACACACACACACACACACACACACACACACACACACACACACACACACACAAACACAAACACACCACACACACACACACACACACACACGACACACAAACACACCACACACACACACACACGACACCACACTACACACACACACACAACACGCACACACCAACACACACACACACACACACACACACCACACACACACGCCACAAACACACCACACACACACACACACACACACACACACACACACAGCACACACAGCACACACAATTTCTGAAGGTGCAACATTTGGGACGTGACGCGAGAGAGAATAGTTTGTGGGTAGTATCTAGGCGTTACACACACAGGCTGTATTCTCTCTCTGTAACACGCCTGCGGCTGCATAGCTTCTTTGAGATTTGATTCTTCTCTGGAAACCCCCCCCCCCCCCTCCCCCTTCGTACCCGCTCGCTCATTTATTCTAAGAAAATGCTTTCGCGAGCGCCGATTTGCATTGCGTATGTTTTGACACATGTTTCCATTCTGCGCCTCTCCGCAATTTTGTCCCTCATGCTCTCTACGCTTCACCTCCCCCCACCCAGCATTACGTCACCCCATGCAGCTGCTGCCGCTCTATCCCCTACCCCCCTCATCTCCCCGCGTCCCTCCCCTTCATCTCCCCGCGTCCCTCCCCCTCCCCCTACCTCCTTCATCTCCCGCGCTCGCGTCCGTCCCTCCCTCTCCCCCTCATCTCCCCGTGTCCGTCCCTCTCCCACTCATCTCCCCCGCGTCCGTTCTCCCTCTCCCCCTCATCTTCCCGTGTCCGTCCCTCTCCCACTCATCTCCCGCGTCCGTCCGTCCCTCCCTCTCCCTCATCTCCCGTGTTCGTCCCTCTCCCACTCACTCTCCCGCGTCCGTCCGTCCCTTCCCTCTCCCCTCATCTCCCGCTGTCCGTCCCTCTCCCCCTCATCTTCCCCGTAGTCCGGTCCCTCTCCCACCTCATCTCTCCGCGTCCGTCCCTCCCCTACCCCCTCATCTCTCCGCGTCCGTCCCTCCCCCTCCCCCTCATCTCCCCGCGTCCCGTCCCTCCCCCTTACCCCTCATCTCCCCGCGTCCCTCCCTCTACCCCATCATCTCCCGCGCGTCTATCCTCCTTCCCCCAACCCCCCTCATCTCCCCTCGTCCATCCCCCTTCCCCTCCCCCTCCCCATCATCCCCGGCTATCGCGGCACGGGTATATTCGTTAAAGGATTCTCGCGTTGTGCATGCATTTTTCTCAGCATCCTCTCAGCATCCCCCTGCATGCATCCCGATACCCACTGTTACCGTGGCAACTCGGTAGAAACCGATCGTACGTCACACTATGGGGGACCAATCGGGAACCCTCGGACCATTCAACAGAATAACTCTTTTCTAGGAATGACGGAAAGAGCCGAATGGGTTTTCCGATTGTATGGGGGACTACCAGCGTCATTTTTTTTTGGTTTTTTTTCTTATAAAAATGTTTTTTTTAATTAAACTATAAAAACTATCCGCTAATTTACTTCGTCTCGATCATAGTTTTTATTCACGCATCAGTAGTAGTTGGAGCATACGGTAAATGTTTAATTATTAGAGAGATAATTAGTAGTTAATTATCAGAGAGATAATTAGTAGTTAATTATCAGATCTAGAATTAGTAGTTAATTAATAACCGGAGAAATAATAACGAATTTTCTCATTCGCAGCGCCATCTATCTGTCGTTACAACGAACCTCGAATCGTTTAATGTTGGCCTGATACTTCTGCGTGTGTGTGTGGGGGGGGGGGTATAATTACGTGACAGCTACACTTCTGCACACCTCGGGTGTTTCCGCACGTTCATCTCCCCTTCGGCTGTATAACACAAGTTGCCATGGCTGCAACAGTACCTCTCTATCCATCTATCTATACACATGTCACGCTGAAACCATATGCTACGGTGAGAAATATTTGATTCGACTAATAATACACACTACAGCTGACATATTGTAACTCGTCGTATTTCTCGATCGATACCGATTTTCAATAATTTCGTTCGAAGTTCTTCATTGTCAAACATCGAGTTGAGAATTTAGATTTATAGATCCTTAATGACGTCATATTCTGGTGGATCTTAAATCTATGATCGTAAACGTACAACCCGGATTCAGTCGAAGGGGAGACGGAGAGTAGCGGAGACGTCCGAAGTTTGTCCGGTATTCCGGGTTGTCCGGATGGTCGGCACTAGGCGTCCATGTTTTGCTTAGAGAGTCAGAGACCAAACGACTACAGAGAGGCCAGTGAGATTGCATAAATATTGGAAGAATAGTATCGCCTTTATCCACCAGGTTCGCTAGTGTCGATGGTTAGCATTACACAATCATGGGAAGGGTTCGATAATGAAGACGCCGTAATTAAACAATAACAAATTAATTATGCAATAGGGGAAGGAAAAACCACGAATACCCGCTATTATGAAGAACTGTCACAGCCAGTTCAAGTCTGAACAGCCAATAGCCGCGCAAAACGTTACCATGGCAACGTGTAGCTGCGGAGCCTGTTGTAAATCGAATGCCTAGACGGGTAGAGGCAGTGGCTCGGACAGAACCACGTGCTATCTCTCTAACATGGCTGGTATGACCAATACACGATGCGATATATATATAATATGCAACTCAATTCTTCTCTGTAGATGGCCTCCTATCACGTCTGGCCGTGTGTTGAGCTCGGGCTCTCAAGGCGTTGCGCCCGTCTATTACATATCGTGTGCTATAGCCGTGAGCTGTTAGATTATTATTTCAACATGTTCTGCTAGCATCTATGACAAATACGACATACGACATATACGCTCTCCTATGGCACTATTTGTCATAGGAAGATTCTTCCTATGACAAAATTTAATATTGGCGAGTCAACTTCGTTCCGCTTTACAGCTGAAATTCACTGCTTGCGTTCATAATAGCGCTCCTAAACTCTTATGATGCGCACAATCTTCTTATAAAGGTTACCTTCATTCGTGTAAAGGTATGGGCCCCCACGCTTTTTCTCCCCCTCCTCTTCCCTCTCTTCTCTTCTTATAAAGGTTACCTTCATTTGTGTAAAGGTATGTGCCCGCACGCTTTCTCTCTCCCCTCCTCTTTCCTCTTCTCCTCTCTTCTTATAAAGGTTGCCTTCTCCCGTATAAAGGTGTGTGCCCGCACGCTTTCTCTCTCCCCTCTTCTTTCCTCTCTTCTTATAAAGGTCGTCTTCACCCGTATAAAGGTATGGGCCCCACGCTTTCTCTCTCCCCTCTTCTTTCCTATCTTCTTATAAAGGTCGCCTTTATCCGTGTAAAGGTATGTGCCCGCACGCTTTCTTTCCCCCCTCCTCTTCCCTCTCCTCTCTTCTTATAAAGGTCACCTTCATCCGTGTAAAGGTATGTGCCCGCACGTTTTCTCTCTTCCTTCCCTTTCCCCTTCCCCGGCATATGTGTGCAGCAGTTCCGAACAACGTACTCCCTGATCTGCAGAGATACGGGGAGGGATGCTAGACAGGGAGGCTGCGGCACTCTTCTCCCGCATCTTCTATCGTCCCCCGCGGGAACATGAGGAGGGATGCTAGACAGGGAGGCTGCGGCACTCTTCTCCCGCATCTTCTATCGTCCCCCGCGGGAACATGAGGAGGGATGCTAGACAGGGAGGCTGC
>NW_014578599.1:44128-48740 GCF_000485595.1 Priapulus caudatus
TTTTTTATTAATATTATTATTATTATTGTTAATATTAACATTATTAACATTATTATCATTATTGATTTAATTATTATTTTAAACTATTTAACCCTAAACAATTTACCTTAACCAATTTACCCTAAATAGCTTACCTTAAACAAGTTTTCTTTTAATTTAAAAAAGTTTACCCTACTATCAATTCACACTAAACAATTAACTCGAAATAGTTTACCCTAAACCCCATATACCTGCAAGTGATTTATCATCCTGCAGAGGGTGACGTCATACAAACCAGGTGTTCCCAGCCGGACGGCAATTCTTCTAGGCGCATTATAACCGAAATTTTATCTCTTTTATACGACTATGAAAAATTGTAAGATGTATGAATGTAAGATCGCAAGCTAAGATTCAATCTACTGCTATAATAGAACACATGCGCAATTGTAATGTATACAATTGGAAAGGAAATCGCATTTCGGGATATGATTATTAGGAAGGGTAGGTCGTGACTGGGAACGCCTGGTGTGTGTATGCGTGGTCGTTCGCTCAGCCTGAGTGTCGTGTGTGAGAGACAGACAGGTTGGCTAGCCGATACTCTTTCAAAGGTAGGTGTCAGCAGCAGCAGCGGCGGCGGCGGTAGCAACAACAACAACAATAATGACAACAACAACAACAACAACAACAACAACAACAACAACAACAACAACAACAACAACAACAACAATAATAATAATAATGACAACAACAACACTAACAATAATTACAACAGCGATAATAGCAACAACGACAACAACGAGAACAACAACAACAACAACGAAAACAACAACAACAACAACAACAAAAATAATAATAACAACAACAACACCAACAATAATTACAACAGCGACAATAGCAACAACGACAACAACGAGAACAACAACAACAACAACAACAACAACAACAACAACAACAACAGCAGCAGCAGAAACAACGAGACGACGACAACAACACCGAGGACGACTACGACGACGACGACGATAACGACAACGACGACGAATACGACAACCAACAATAACAACAATATCAACAACAATATCAACAACAACATCAACAACAACAACAACAACAACAACAACGACAACAAGAAAAACAGCAGCAACGGAGCAAGAGGACAGGTATATCAACATGCTATTGTGTTGACAGCGTAATAAAAAGATGTATCGTATGCCGTGTCAAAAAAACAAGTGTAATAATAATTTGTAAAGTTTTGGTTTTTTCTACCTCTGAATAAAATTCTCCCCTTTGTCGATTGAGATCGTGACTAGATATTTCACATTCTGTGTAACAGTAACTGTTTGAACGAACATGGCTACCTCATCCGTGTACATCGCACTTTACCATTACGTTATTGCGTATCAATATTGGCACACCGTCTATAACGAACACGTGAAATTATTGAAATGATTGTTAATCCATATACTAATGATATCACATGCGTATATAATATGTATTACTAGTAGCGCAAGTGTGAATTGTCTTGGCGATTTTTTCATATATTTTACGTCCCTTAAATGTACAGGCAACCCTGCCATACCCGCTTTGGTTTATCGGTCATTTATGGCACTTCTTTTTCGCCCTCTTTTTCTCTCTTCGAATTATAACCACAACGTATATATTAGTATATCTGTGCATATCAGAACGCTGCATATGTATATCTGTGCATATCAGAACTCTGCGCGATGTATTTTCGCATACAGTGCGCACACGCCCTTCATGTCGATTTCTGTGAAAAATACTAATCTGGGTAGTTGACGTCATCGTAGGGTGTGCTGCGCCCTCTGTTGGGGCCGCCACGAACAACCGGGCGTTGGCACGCTCCCTACAGATGCAGATTTTCCTACCTTGTCAATGTGATGAACGTTTCTTCTTGTCGTCTGCGCGGAACTTTCTATTGGAACACCGCGGAGGAACTCTCGTTTTGAACTGCCATGCGTTGTTCAGCGAGTGCCGTGTTGTTCCCCTCTCGATCTTCACTGAACTTTTGCGCAGTCGAATTTTGCCACCAGGTGGCAGTGCGCACCCCCTGCTAGCCATTCTTAATTCTAAATTCTGAAATCTAAATTCTAAACTAGTTGAAACGAAGATAAAATGTAAGCCTAAGTTTTCGGGGGAATTTACCCAGTGTGGAGACTCATTGTGTAGATCGAAAAGATTTTCTCCTCTTCATATTCTCGCGAAAAATTTGCGAGCGTCCAAGTCATGAACGTCCTGAGAGATATACTAGCGCGTCACCATGGCAACAGTATGCGATGAAGCTGCGGTCGTGGCACGCGTTTCATCGCTGATGGCCGCGCGTGGCTCCCTCTGCTGAAGCATCTTCAAAAATTCTAGATAAAGTTTCGCGCAGGCGACGAGAGATGGCGCCTTCATTACAGCGTAGCGTTGTGAGGGGTTCTGTTGGTTTTTCTGTGTTAACCCATGCACTGTTTCTCTCTCTCTCTCTTTGCTCTGTCTGCCTGCAGTGGCCTTATTCAGGAAGGGAGTGCGGGCCGTACAAGTGATAGGTGGCGCCAGTCGAGCAAGTAGGTATCTCACGTGTACTCATCTGTGCTGCCATCTGTAGTCATCATTCAGAAACATTCTGCACAGTTTCGGTGGGGGCAAAATCGGAAAGTTTACCGAACGAGTAAATAGGTGGCGCTACTCGATAGCGTCGGTGCGGAATGCGTCTGAATGTGAATTTGAATTTCACCCGAGAGTTGAGATGGTACGAAAAAGCAGAACTGCCCCGACAGTTTAGATCACACAAGCACGCGGTCGCACAATATCTCGCGAGATTGAAGGTGACTCGGTAGTCGCATTTCTATAGCGATCCAAATAGTGTGCATCATTTTAGATTCATCACTTAATTAAATAGCAAATTAATGAATAATTCTAGTCAGTATAATTGATAATTGATCAACAGTGGCATAGGCAGTGTAAAGTAGTACAGCTATTTCAGGGAGTAATCTATGTTAATTCTAGCTGAATAAGGCTGCGATATAATATATAAATACTATATATAATATAAAAGTTACAGCTTAGGCTATGAACATTTATTATTTGTCCTTTATCATTCGCTGCAGCTCGTATAAATACTATATATATATATATATATATATATATATATATACCTATATATCTTGTCATTTAAACCAGAATTTCTATGAATTTATCAATAAGAGACAAATCGATGGTTATATAGAATAACAAGAACAAATCTTTTCTACCCTTTTGTGTTATACTTTGATCCCCGAAGAACACAAAGGTATTTATAAACGCATACTATACTACTAGTACTATCACTACTGCTACTACAGTGCTAGCAGGCCGTAGTTGAGTCGTATATGCTACGCTCCCAGTGTGCTGGGAGACGCGTGTTTTTGAATGTCTCTGTAGTTATTGCCGAGTAGGACAGACTCTCTATACTGCTCTGTACTCTCCCATCTATACGGAATCTACTCACTACATATGTAGTTATTAGTTCTCGAGGAGCTCACTGGGTGTCGCCAGTGTCGAGGGTCTCCACTGGGGCATGGCTAACTAACTGGGGGCGTGTGTTTAGTACGTACGTGTGATAGGTTGACTTGACACTTGCGTGTGTGCGTGCGCGCGCGCGCGTGTGTTGTTTGCCGTGACATGCCTGCTCGTCTGCTGCGTGTGCGTGCATGTGTCTGTTGTCAGCATGCGCCCCCTAGCGGCGGGTGGCGGCAACGCGAGGGTCGGGGGGTCAGGGTGAGAATGAGTGTGTCGTTGTTGTTGTTGTTGTTGTTGTAGTTGTTGTGCGCGAGTGCGTGTGCGTGCGCGCACGCGTGCGTGTGCGCGCACGCGTGCACATTTGTTGGCTGCGTGTGTCTGCCGTGTTCGTTCGCTGTGTGTCTGGTGTCACACTCGCTATCGTCAACGTCGTTGCCGTCGTCGCTGTCGTCGTCTCACGGTACACTATCACGTCCGTCGCGCTGACCCAACGCTGATCCAAATTGACCCCACGCTGACCCCTGGGTCAAAGGTCAGTGCCGGGTTGGCGTGACGTTGCAGGGAACGTGTGTTCTCTATCACCGATTTGTCTGTGCTGTGACGTCATCGTTGATGACGTACGAATCGCTGCTTGTAAAACTACTACTTCTCTCGTTACACGATTATATCCTCCCTATATCATGTTCTACCTGACTCTATCATGATATCATGTGTACTATATCATGTCCTACCCGACTGTATCATGATACCATGTGTACTATGTCATGTCCTACCCGACTCTATCATGATATCATGTGTACAATATCATGTCCTACTCGACTGTATCATGATACCATGTGTACTATATCATGTCCTACCCGACTCTATCATGATATCATGTGTACTATATCATGTCCTACCCGACTGTATCATGATATCATGTGTACTATATCATGTCCTACCCGACTGTATCATGATATCATGTGTACTATATCATGTCCTACCCGACTGCATCATGATATCATGTGTACTATATCATGTCCTACCCGACTGTACCATGATATCATGCGTACTATATCATGTCCTACCCGACTGTATCATGATATCATGTGTACTATATCATGTCCTACCCGACTCTATCATGATATCATGTGTA
>NW_014578599.1:49652-50860 GCF_000485595.1 Priapulus caudatus
CACACACACACACACACACACACACACACACACACACACACACCAGTGATGCAAGAGTTGTAACGATATCATGGATCTTCTTCTATTGCTTATTCCTCTTTGCAATGTTCGCACGTGTTTTTTGTTTTGCCATCGTTGCCATTTCCCTCTCCCCACTTTCCCCACCTTCCCCACTCTTTTTTTCTTCCTATACCGCCTGCCCCCTCCCTCTCTCTCTCTCTCTCTCACACACTCTTATCCTACCAACAGTGTATGTAGTTTGTCTCTCTCATCTCCCTCTCTCCACTTTCCCCTCTCTCTTTTTTCCTCTATTTGGTCTCTCTTTCTTTACTTTAGATCTACCGCCTCTCTCCGCCTCTCTCTGTCCCTCTCTCTCTTACTCTGTCCCTCAGTGTATGTAGTATGTCTCTCTAGTCCCTCCCGCTCTCTCCCGTCCTTCTCCGTGATCGATATCGACTTTCTTTTTTTCAATTTTTAAACGCCCTCCTGCTTCACTGCATATCTGTAATTTTGTCGAGCCTGAAATAGACTGCGGACGACAGAATACTACAGCTGCTGGTGATGTCGACACGAGAGATGCGAGTCGACCGCTGTCGCCACCTGAAGGCGGCATCGAGAGGTTCCGACGCTGTCGTCTTGACGTATGATTTTTTTTTCGCAAAATATTCAGCAGCCATCGATAGCGGCGACCTCTGGTGACGGATCCGTGCGGCTCTAACCTCTATTCGTTGTATTTCAGATTCGTTGAACGGGAAAGACATGTACCGAGCAGGTATCGTCGATTTTTAACTAACCCTCCCCCTGCTCCCTCTCCCCGGACCCTATTCCACACTTTACCCCCACCTCTTCCCCTGACCTTCCAGGGCATGCTGCCACGTAGTAATAACGAGGGAATATCTCGCGTAAGATCCCAAAACAATGATGAAATAGTTTCACGATCCAAAATACTTTCCCAGAAAATCACAAGCGCACGTAAAAATATCCCCTTTTTCTAGAATGGGGATCGCGTTTCCCCCTAGAGTTGTAGCAGCCATGAGCACACGGGTCAATATCAACGTAGCAATCTATCTATCTATCTATCTATCTAATTATCTATCTATCTATCTATCTATCTATCTATCTATCTATCTATCTATCTATCTATCTATCTATCTATCTATCTATCTATCTATCTATCTATCTATCTATCTATCTATCTATCTATCTAT
>NW_014578599.1:52621-55550 GCF_000485595.1 Priapulus caudatus
CAGATGCGAGAGTTAGCCGTCGTCAATGTCGTTGTCCATGGTAGCGTTGACCACCGCAGCGGCAGTTGTGATGTTTCTCGCTGGGGTCGAGACTGATGATCTTGCCACAGTGCTTGCACGCAGATCGAGGTCACAGGCTCACCTGTGATAGCGTTGGCCGTGTGTTAATATGATGAGGATTCTCCAGTTTCTCCTGTGCTCTTCATGTTCATTAGGTAATATTTGTTCTCGTGCCGATTTAAACAGGTTTGAAGCAGAGCTACTAGATATGGTAAAGAACATTAAATTCAGAAAAGTGCACAACGAGTTCCAGAAGCAACTAAACAAGGACATAAATAGGATAAAAAGCTCAACGAAAGTCTTCACCCATGCTGACAAAACAGCTAATCTCTATGAACTCGAGAAAACCCAGTACAATAAACTACTACAAAACAGCATAACCGCTACCTACAAGAAAGCAAACCACAAAGCCATTAACACCATCAACCAAGAAGCAAAAAGAATAGCAACCCAACTCCATATCGACGAAAGAACAGAACGCATAGCAGAAAGACAGGCCTTCGTATCATTAAAAGACCATAAAGACAATTTCTCAAATAACCCGACCTGTAGATTAATCAATCCAGCCAAGAGTGAAATAGGACGCGTAAGCAAGCAGATTCTCGAGAAAATTAACACCGATGTGAGAAATAAAACAGCACTTAACCAATGGAAAAACTCGTCATCCGTAATCAACTGGTTTACAAACATACCCAATAAGCAGCAGCACACCTTCGCCGTATTCGACATCGAAAGCTTCTACCCCTCCATATCTGAAGAACTACTATCCAGTGCAATACACTTCGCCAAGAAATACTCTAATATTACTAGTCAAGACATCAACATTATTATGCACTCCAGAAAATCCCTTCTGTTTGATAACGGCACCGCCTGGATAAAAAAAGACAACAATAGTATGTTTGACGTCACAATGGGAAGTTATGACGGAGCAGAAGTTTGCGAGTTAGTTGGTCTATTTATCCTGGACAATTTGTGCGACAAGTACGGAAAGGACAACATAGGTCTATACAGAGATGATGGACTCGCAATTTTTAAGAACTCTACAGGTTCACAGGCAGAAAGAATAAAAAAGGACATTACGAAACGCTTCAAGGAACATGGTCTGAACATCACCATACAAACCAATCTGAAAGTAGCAGACTACCTAGACATTACATTTAATCTAACAAACGGATCATACCGCCCCTACAGAAAACCGAATGACGAGCCGCTCTACATCAACACAAAATCAAACCATCCACCTACCATAATTAAACAACTACCCGCATCTATCAACCGCAGGATATCTGACATCTCGTGCAGCAAGGAAGTATTTGACAAAGCCAAGCCTATCTACGAAACAGCAACTGTTTTTGATACGCGTAGACCGCAGTAACATCGTAGACCGTTGACACCCGCGATCGGCGCTTGTTTCGAATTAAGTACGGCGGCTTATTCCTCCGTCGCTGTCCTACCGTTTTGCCGCGTGCGAATGTAGCGTGATCCTATTTGACTGAGTTGAGTTTTTTGAAAGATTGCTGTTTTTTGCCAAGTAGAGACATAATATAGGTTGCGCTGTTTTTTGACGTGTTACAGTGAGAGTGAACCTAGAGCGTCTATTAGATGCTGGTTCATCCAGGTTGCTGGTCCAGGCTCATGCTATGAGCCTTCCTGTCTTCTTTCCTGTAGTAAATGTTTCCTGGTTATCCTTATTTCCTTCTACTACTTCTGGTTCGCCTTGTTTCATTTCCTTCTACTACTTCTGGTTCGCCTTGTTTCATTTCTTTCTACTACTTTTGGCTCTCCTTGTTTCGTTTTCTTTTACTACTTCTGGTTATCCTTGTTTCATTTCCTTCTACTACTTCTGGTTCGCCTTGTTTCATTTCCTTTTACTACTTCTGGTTCGCCTTGTTTCATTTCCTTGATCTCTGTTCATCTATGCCATCTATCGATCTTGCTTTCCTGACCTGGACCTCTACTGATTATTAATCTTTTACTTTTACTTCGGTTCTTGTCTCCATTTTTTCTCCTCGTTCCCCTTCTTTTATCTTCCTTAGCCGTACACACCACGTGCATCCGGAATTCTCTACTTCTATCCAATATTCCAGTTGTTACACCTTTCTTTTTTTCTTTTTCCCGTTTCTGCCCTTTTACTCTTTTCTATCTTTCTACTTCCATGCAATATTCCAGTTTTTACTCCTTTTCATTTTTATTTTATTTTTTACCTCTTATTCCATCGTCCTCTCCCTTCGTTTATCGATTTCTGTCGTGTTCGGTGGCAGTGTGTGCGTGTGTTTGTTTTGTGCGTGTTGTTGATGCCACTCGTTTGCTATAGATGGGCACCACCTCGTACGCGAGGCTGCCGTGCTCTGTGTCGCGCGAGCTGCTATGGCCAGTCTAACCGGATTTGTGTGTTGCTTTCAGATGACGACAAGTCCGAAGGTAAAAAATACTTCCCCATCGCCTCTCTCTCGGCGGTTGTTTTTCTCATTGGAACATGTTTTTTCTGATCGCTTTTTTCTAACTATGTTGAGGTGATTTGGCCTCGTGCGTTGTTGTGTAGTGGGTGTGTCCTTCTCCCACAACTAGCTCTCTCTCACCGTTCCTAGCTTCTTCTTCTTTGCCCTTCTCCTCCCGCTGACTCGCGGATCATGCTAACACTGCCATGACGTCACGCTTACTGCTGTCGTCATGGCTGACATCTTGGCGTGTCTTTTTTCGTGTCTTAAAACTTTCTTCGTTTTTTTCTACCTTTTTAATTCTGCGTGCTGTGCTGGTGGTTTTTATCGCGCGTCTGCGTTACGTGTTTTCGTCTGTTAATTATGCGCGCTCTCTACTGTCTCTCTCTCTGTGTTGTTTCCGTGGGCGTGAGTGTGCGTACATATATATA
>NW_014578599.1:56296-59962 GCF_000485595.1 Priapulus caudatus
ACACGCATATGTATAATAATATATATATATATATATATATATATATATATATATATCAAGAGTTGATAACACCTATATTAGCTATATTAATTACCTATATACCGATTTCCTATATTAGCTATTATTAGGTATTAATAACTCTTGATATATATATATATGCCTGTCTCGCTCGCTGTGGGTAGTGTTTTGTTGTGCAGTGTGCATGTAGCTATATGCGTGAGCTTTTGATCGCTTGTAGACGCCACACGCTGTAGAGATAGAGAGCTTCAGCTATTTATAGCCAGTTACAGCCATCGCTAGAGTGGGAAGGACGAGAAACGGATGTGTGAGCGTCTCGTCACGTGACGATCCGTTTCCGGCTTCCTGATTCGTCGGCTGAATGCGATCGAAAAGGCGGCCATCTTTGTTGTCGCATCGGCCCAATCATGTTGTTAGTTGCGGGTTAAATTCATTTCCATTTCGGTCATTCGATCTAGTAGCTTTAATTTCACGTTATTCAAGCAATACGTTCTCACAATTCAGAAAATCCGGAAGAAATTCGTTTGATACGTAGAAAATCTTCGATGTATAGTTAGATTATTGTAGAGGTGGGAGAGGCGGTGTGTTACTGTGCGTCAAAAATCCATGTATGTATAGTGCTTCCCAGTTTGTTCTCCCTCTCTTCACCTGATGGTCTTGTTATGCTGATGTTCACCCGACCTTCTCCTGTGACCTTCTCACCTGACCTTCACCTGACCTTCTCCTGTAACCTCACTGTGTACTGCCTCCGTGTGTACAGCTGCTGTGAACTGTCCTAGACTCCTACTGTGTGCTGCCACGTTATGTTGTCCTATTGTGTACTGGTGTGGTATGCTGTGAGACACTAACCGCCAATTCATCGCCAGGTGTCACAATATACGGTTGCCATGGTAATATAGCAGACGGCATCGGTTGATATTTGTTCGGTGTTAATCGAGCGTGGCAACCGTCCGGCATTATTAGTTAATTAGCAAAGTATTAACTAACTTATTATTATCAATAATGCAATTATAACGCAGTCGGTAACTTGGCGCGTTCTCTCTCTCTCTCTCTCTCTCTCTCTCTCTCTCTCTCACACTCTCTGTCTCTCTCTCGGACTTCTATATAAAGATGCGGATATAGTAAGCGCACGCGCATGCGTCGGCAGTAGCAGCTTTCTCACATCGCGTAACGATGCCGTAACCATAGCAACGATATTAGACGTAGTCGCGCATCCGGCGTTCGGGATGCTGTGTAGATCGCGCCGTAACGCTGTGCATGTGCCGCTATCGTGAGCTCGCGATGTTGATGACGATGATGACGACGATGGAGACGACGCCGACGATGATGATGACGATGATGATGATGATGATGATGATGATAATGATGATGACGACGACGAGGACGATGATGATGATGATGACGATGATGATGATGATGATGATAATGATGATGACGACGACGAGGACGACGACGATGATGATGATAATGATAATGATAATGACGACGACGAGGACGACGATGATGACTACGTGAGTGTTTTATACTAACTTATACCCATCGTTCTATTCAAGCTGAGTCTCTCAAGGATTCCGTACCACGTAAGTACTCTCACTTAACACACTAACTATCACACGCATATGTATAATAATATATATATATTTATTTATTTATTTATTTATATATATATATATATATATTATCCATTAGTACTGCCTCGTCTTGCAAGGGCATGCACTCATACGACAAGCGGAGCGCCCTCTTCTGGCGATATTAACTGACCGTGTATGACTGCCAGAAAACACACCGATATGTTAGAACACTATTTCTATTTTTCTATTTATGTTTTCGGGTGCAAGAATGTAAGAAATTATTTAGGAAGGGGGGCAGCAATTGTTTACCTATCCGTCTAAACAATGTAACCACGCCCCTCGTGACGTTTCTATACATTGTGCTTCCTATTACGACGCTGATTGGCTAGAGCTGTCTGTCAATCACGTCAGGCGGTGAGTCTGATTGGCTGGATAATCCGCGGAAGGCGGGGCAAGCGAAGGGGTTAGTAATGATGCGTACAGTTGATACTGCGAATCATTGTGAACGAAAAGTAGAATATGACGATATCTGATATACTAAAGACATATTATTCTGATATTTTAGCCGAGAAGGAACCAAGCGAAGCGGACCTAGGTACTCAGTTTTGCTCTGCCTGAGTGCTGGCAATGCAAGCGTCTATTGTTCTATCACATACACACACAGGCACACACACACACACACCACACCTTAGCTCCGGTGAAACAGCACACACAACTCCACTCGCAAGCTCTGATTAAACAAGAATTATTCACTAGCCAGCCGCTCTATTCAATCTTGCATCTGCTTCGTCACTGTGTGATTACTAGTCAGTGAGCCTGCGTGTGTGAGTGCGGCGCTCTGGCACAGCTGCTGTGTACTGCCTGCTACCACGCAGTGTGTGAGTTCAGTACGAAGCTATAGTCCGCCAGACAGCCACGAGTGACAGCTTCCTCACCGATTATTACATTATAGATGTCGCTTGCTTCGTTCTGCTCATCTCACACATAGATATCTACATATATATATATATGTGTGTGAGTATGTAGATACTTATATATATATACATGTATATATATTATAAATATACATATAGATATATAGATAGATATAGATAATTATATAGATATACCTATGGTCTCACACGCGTCATTATCAATGAACGGCGGTCACATTGAAATTCTGGTTTCTCGATCAATCATGTTTTTGCATCGTCTGTTCTCTTTGTTTGTTGATAATTTTGCATTTCTCTTTTCTTTCTACTTTGCGTGCGGTGCGTGTGACCTCTGCGCCATCTTGTATACCCGGCGCCATATCGTATCCAGTGAAGCCGGGTATGTTGTCGTCACGCTGCTGGTTGCGGTAGAAGGCGCTAGCGGGCACAGACACTTAGAACGTTTCAAAAGTAAAATGATCGTAAATAAACACGAAATGTATTCACTACTAAAGTCTTCATGTGTCTCTACTCTCGTTCGCTTATTATTGTCGATGATTGCCTGTAAATGCCGTTCAAATGCTCTTCGGTAACACATAAGTACAACCTCAAAATCTATCGTAACGAATAACATTCACCGCGTCATTTCCACCAGAGGGCGCCCCGCTCACCACCGCTTTCTTCTCTCCTGCAGTTGGAACTCCGACGTTGATGAACACAATTAAGGCCTTACAGAACAAGGACGGCAAGAATAGCCCCGTAACGACCAAGAAAGCAGGCCGCTTAGGCTCCGGCGGAGCCAGGTGAGTGACGTCACACCGAGGGTGGCATCGTTTCCTACGTAACGGTTCACCATGGCGACAGTCTCGCTTGTTTTTGTTTTGATCGCTTTCTTTCTCTAGTGATTCGCACCGTCTAGTGACGACGTGATGACGTGGTGATGACGTCATGATGACGTCGTGCGCTGCAGGTATCTCCGATGACGTTGTGATAACGTCATGATGCGACGCTGCAATAACGTAGTGCGTTTCGGTGTGCGCGGCAAACGCATGTAGCGTGTGTGTCTGACCGTGCATGTAGCGTGTGTTTGCGCACGTGCGTGTGTATGTGTGTGTGTGTGTGTGTGTGTGTGTGTGTGTGTGTGTGTGTGTCGTATGTGTGTGTGT
>NW_014578599.1:61140-66119 GCF_000485595.1 Priapulus caudatus
CCCACCGCTCTATCACACTATCTCTCTCTCTCTACCCACTCACCCACCGCTCTATCACACTATCTCTCTCTACCCACTCACCCACCGCCCTATCACACTATCTGCACAGGGTGTGCCGTTTATTTCATAGATACCGGGGTTTGTCCACCAGGTGGCGCGTGCATACGGGTACCCGCTAACCTCATGCTTGCGGTACAGGTTTATTTCAAAGGTTGCGGTCTTCGGCCTTGCCAAAGGTCTGAGCTATCGTGGCTCCCCCTGCATCGTGCGTAGTCTTGCGAGAGATAACATAGCGATACAATTAAATTAATTAATTAATAATTATCTACATGGTAGATAGTAGGAATCTCCTGTAGGAATGTGTAGATGCAAGTAGATTACGTCATATACAGTGTGGACCTCGGCTGTGCCACCAGGGGTCGCTGCCAGCGGCACCAGAGATTGTTGTGATTCTCTTAATATAATGATATTTATTCGATCTTATGATCAATTGGTTTTCTGTTGAATTCGAGTATAAATATATTCAGTTACACTTAATTTTAATGATGAATGATCTATGTGTAACTACGTGTTAGGCGGATATATCTATATATTTTTATATTATGTAATTATGTGACGTATTTAACGCACGGCATGTTTTTTATATTGCCTACCGTAGCTGTAGGAGAATGCGACATTAAACAAATAATTGTTTTTTTTGCGACAATTAAGCTTGCATCCCGATTAACAACCCACATATTAAAGTAACTCAGCTACTACTGCCTGCGAAATGACTACTAACCAAGCTAACTGAAAAACATAGCCTGTCCCCGTCGTTCACTCCTCTTTCACACCCGTAGGCCGCCGAGCAGGAACCACGTGCATGCGGCGCTGCCGGCGCCAGACAAGCCGCTGGCGCTCCCTGCCGGTGACAACCTCAATCCAGTCGTAGAGGTTGAACAGCAGCAGAAGCGATTCGATTCGACGGGCATGTTCCACTGGTGTCCCGACCGACCGATTGAGGAGTGCATCCTGGTACGTACCTAGTGGCCAATCCACACATCTTCACTGCAGCCTAATCCGTACTCTTACTGCAGCCCAGTCCATACCCACACTGTAGACCTGTCTCTCCTCTTCTCTCTTTCTATCTCTTTCTCGCTCTCGCACTCTCTTTCTCTCTTTCGCCTTCTATCCCACTCTTTCTCCTACTCTCGCTCTCGCTCTCTCTCTCTCTCTCTCTCGTTCGCCTTATATCCGTCTCTTTCTCCTCTTCTCGCTCTCGCTCTCTCTGTCTCTCTCTCTCTCATCTCTCTTTCTCTCTGCGCCCTCAGGACCGCAACCAGGCGCCATGACAGTGCTGAACGGTCTGACCTGTCTCTCCCTCTTCTCTCTTCTATCTCTTTCTTCAGCTCGTCGCACTCTCTCTTCTCTCTTTCGCCTTCTATCGCCTCTTTCTCCTACGTTGGTTTTCCCTCTCTCTCGCTCTCGCTCTCTCTCTCTCATCTCTCTCTCTTCTCTCTCCTCCGTCTCTTCTCTCTGTCTCTTCTCTACTTCTATCTCTCTTTCTCCTTCTGTGCGCCCTCAGACCGCAAACCAAGGCCGGCCATGACAGTGCTGAATCGGTCACAGTGGCGTATGTCTATTCGCCGAGCCGGACTCGCCGCTGATTGGTCTACGGAACCTCGTCATGCCGCTGCGCGCCTCCAACTTTCACTACCACGAGCTGAAGCACGTTGTCATACTGGGAAACCTCGAACTACAATCAAGCGCGAAGTGGCGCAAACCTTCACAAATCTGCCCAATGATCCTCTAAATACTAGAGGTACGTACACTGTGTGTGACGGTGTGTGTGTGACGTGTGTGTGTGTGTGTGTGTGTGTGTGTGTGTGTGTGTGTGTGTGTGTGTGTGGTGTGTGCGTGTGTGGTGGACGTGTGTGTGACGCCTGTGATGTGTGTGTGTGTGTGTGTGCTGTGTGTGTGTGTGTGTGTGTGTGTGTGTGTACTTGTGTGTGTGTGTGTCTGTGACGTGTGTGTGTGATTGTGTGTGTGTGTGACGTGTGTGTGACGTGTGTGTGACGTGTGTGTCAGGCATTTGTGTGACGTGTGATTGTGTGATCGTGTGTGCTGACGTTGTGTGACGTGTGCTGTGTGAACGTGTGTGTGACGTGTGTGTGACGTGTGTGTGACGTGTGTGCGTGACGTGTGTGTGACGTGTGTGTGACGTGTCTGTTACGTGTGTTACTTGTGTGTGAGCGTGTGTGTGAACGTGTGTGCTGACGTGTGTGTGACGTGTGTGTGAGCGTGTGTGTGACGTGTGTGTGACGTCTGTGTGACGTGTGTCTGTGACGTGTCTGTGTGACGTGTGTGTGACGTGTGTCTGTGACGTGTGTGTAACGTGTGTGTGACGTCTGTGTGACGTGGCTGTGACGTCTGTGTGACGTGTGTTTCAGGGCTCGCCGCTCAGCGCGGCCGACCTGCGCTGCCGGTGAAACGTCCAACCATGTGTGACATGTGGACACGTGCTGGACGTGCGTGTAACGTGTGTTGTGACGTTGTGTCTGTGCAACGTGTCTTGTGACGTCTGTGTGACGTGTGTTTCAGGGCTCACCGCTCAGCCGCGCCGACCTGCGCGCCGTGAACGTCAACCTGTGTGACATGTGACACGTCTGTGACGTGTGTGTAACGTGTGTGTGACGTGTGTCTGTGACGTGTCTGTGACGTCTGTGTGACGTGTGTTTCAGGGCTCACGCGCTCAGCCGCCGCCGACCTTGCCGCCGTGATACGTAAACTCTGTGTGACCATGTGACGATCACTGTCGGCGAAGGTCGCAGGAATCGAAGGAACGCGACGCTAAATAGCCGACAAAGAAGCCAATCCTCGCCTCGCTCAGCATCAAGGGCCAGTTGCACTTTCTGACGACAACGCTGCCTTCTGCAAGGGACAAGGTGCGTCGCCGTGCCGCGGGGTGGGTGCGGTGCGCGGCGTGTGGCGCAGGCGATAGAGATGGGGTGGGTATGATGTGTAGGGGTGGAGGATAGAGGTGATGTGTGTAGATGGAGTGCTGGAGGTGGAGCGTGGGGTGTAGTTTGGGGTGTAGCTGTGGGGGTGTAGTGTGGGGGTATTAGTGTGGGTGTATAAGTGGTGGCCGGGAGTGTGGAGGTGTTGGTTTGGGTGTATGTGGGTGGAGTGTGGGGCGTGTTAGTGTGGGGTGTATCGTGTGGGGGTGGGGTGTGGGGGCGTAGTGTGGGGTGTAAAGTGGGGGGGTGTAGTGTGGAGGTGGAGTGTGGGATGATGGAGTGTGGAGGTGGAGTGTTGGGTGTAGTGTGGGGGTGTAGTTGGTGCGGGGTGTTAGTGTGGGGGTGTAGTGTGGGAGGTGTGAGTGTGGGGTGGAGTGTGGTGGTGTAGTGTGGGGTGTAGTGTGAGGGTGTAGTGGTGGGGGTAGTAGTGTGGGGTGTAGTGTGGGAGTGTAGTGGGGGTGTAGTGTGGGGGGCATGTCAGTTGTGGGAGTGGTAGTGCGGGTGTAGTGTGGGGGTCGTAGTGTGGGGGGAGTGTGGGGTGTAGTGGTGGGGTGTAGTGTGGGGTGGAGTGTGGGGGGTGTAGTGTGGGGTGTAGTGTGGGGGTGTAGTGTGGAGTGTAGTGTGGGGGTGAAAGTCGTGGAGATTGGAGTGTGGCGGGTGGAGTGTGGGGGTTGCGAGTGTGGGGGTGTAGTGGGGACGGTGTACCTGTGGGGTGTAAGTGTGGGTGTAGTGTGAGGGTGTAGTGTGAGGTGGAGTGTGGGTCTGGAGTGTTGCGGGTGGAGTGCTGGGTGTAGTGTGGGGTAGTGTGGGGGGTTGGGTGTGGGGGTGTAGTGTGGGGGTGTAGTGTGGGGGGAAGTGTGAGAGATGGAGTGTGGGGGTGGAGTGTGAGGGGTGTTAGTGGTGGAGGTGTAGTGTGGGGTGTAGTTGCGGGTGTGTGGGGGGTGTAGTGTGGGTGTAGTTTGGGTGTAGTACGGGGGTGTAGTGTGAGGGTGATAGTGGGGGGGTGTAGTGTGGGGTGTAGTGTGGGGGTGCAGTGTGGGGTGTAGTGGGGGGTGTAGTGTGGGGGTGTACGTTTTGGAAAAGCGGAGTATGCTGGTTAGGGGGGGGGGGGGTTTTTTTGTTTACGTCTATAATAAAAGTGTGTATATATTATATATATATATATAATATAATAAATAAATACTTGTTACTTAACTATAGATAGTTATAGTCCTATCGTCGACTTGCTCAGCGCGCCTGGATAGAATTGTTCATTGTTCATTAGCCATCGTTTATTGATCATTGTTCATTGTTTGTTGTTTGTTGTTTGTTGTCTAGGCGACGGCAGGGATTCCCAGCTGGGCAACCCGCTGGTGTTACAGAGGAAGGGTTCTGTACATGGTGCTAACGTTCCAATGATCACAGAACTAAGTGAGTGGCGTTGTTCTCACGTGAGGGCTATCTGTCTGGTCAATGCTGTTCTCACGTAGATATGTGACTATTGCGATCATACATGTCAATATATACACTGTCTGTATATCACTATCTATAATATATCCTAAAATATGCTAACATCTGCTAACGTCTGCCGACATCTGCCAACATCTGTCAACATCTGCCAACATCTGCCACGTCTGCTAACGTCTGCCAACATCTGCCAACATCTACCAACATCTACCAACATCTACCAACATCTACCAACATCTGTCAACATCTGCCAACATCTGCTAACGTCTGCTAACGTCTGCTAACGTCTGTTAGTGTCTGCCAACATCTGCCAACATCTACCAACATCTGCCAACGTCTGCTGACGTCTGCAAACATCTGCCAACATCTACCAACATCTTTCAACATATACCAACATCTGTCAACGTCTGCTAACGTCTGCTAACGTCTGTTAGTGTCTGCCAACGTCTGACAACATCTACCAACACCTACCAACATCTGCCAACGTCTGCTAACGTCTGCTAACGTCTGCTAACGTGATTTTTGCAGTCAACGACT
>NW_014578599.1:66969-67371 GCF_000485595.1 Priapulus caudatus
GTGTGTGTGTGTGTGTGTGTGTGTGTGTGTGTGTGTGTGTGTGTGTGTGTGTGTGGTAGGTGGTGTGTGTGTGTGTGTGTGTGTGTGTGTGTGTGTGTGTGTGTGTGTGTGTGTGTGTAGTGGTGGGGGGGGCGTGCGTGTGTATGTGGGGGGGGGGGCGTGCGTGTGTATGTGTGTGTGTGTGTAGGATCACTCTCACATCTATACATATCCGAAGCCTCCTGTCTCCCTACACCTCTCTACGTGATAGTGGCGTATCATAGCTCTAGTACTATAGTACAGGCCCTGTGGCAACAAGGGCTATCGTACTAGAGATAGACATATCTATGCCCCCGCTCTTTCTTTCTTTCTTTCTTTCGCTCTTTCTCTCTCTACCTCTCTCTATCTCTCGCGCTCTCTCTC
>NW_014578600.1:0-1574 GCF_000485595.1 Priapulus caudatus
GAGAGAGAGAAAGCGAGAGAGAGAAAGAGAGAGAGAGAGAGAGAGAGAGAGAGAGAGAGAGAGAGAGAGAGAGACTCGCTAGTGTCAGTGCAGGCGATGCATGCGCTGGTCGTGACGAGGCGCGTGCAGTGATAGCGCGGGAGCATTATTAATTTGCTCGGATCAGACATCGTATCCCCGGGCATCATCGCCGTAACACACCCGTGCCGCCCCGCACATGCGTGTGCCTTCCTGGCTGCATGTGCCGTCCGTCTCTGAACGCACACATCAAAGCGCCCACGCGTCCGTCCTCTAAATCATAGCGTATAATCGAGCTAATACACAGACACGACTATAAACGAATCCATAATTTGCGCAGCGCTTCAAAGCGCGTACGACTTCAAGGGTTGCCGAACGAGCCCACGCGCGTGCTTAGTTGGATGCGATCGAATATTAAATTTATGCGCGCGCGCTTGCTATAACTTTCTTTCAATCGCCCGTGCCAATTTCCTACGTTTCATCGGTGAAATTTGCGATGTAACTATATATATATAACTATATATATATATATATATATCCTTCGTATACCTATATATATATGTGTATGTGTATATATATATATATATATATATATACATACATGAAACATGAAGGTACCATGTCCTTACTGGGGTCACGCGTGTGCGGACGACACCGGTGTTCTGTGTGCTTACGTAGGTGGTGACGTTTCAGCGGCAACGAGATAGAGCGTAATAATGACACGTATAGCCGATTTGCAGACGCTACACTCGGCGCATTCGCCACGTTCGGCTTTGCAACCAGCCGTAGACTACCTAACTCTGCAGGATGCGGCGGAAGAAGAGAGAGCGAGAGAGAGAGAGAGAGAGTACGAGCATGAAGCCTAAGCCTAGCGCTAGCCTTGTGTTCATATAAGCCGACTAACTGTATACGGCGAGCGTTGTGAAAATCGTAATCTAAAAAGGTCTCCGAGGAAAATATACCCGCTAATAAAGCCAGCCCGAGTTCTACCGCTGCTTTAATTTCGCGATCACGACGAACGGTGAAGATAGTAAAAATGGTTTCGCGCACGTGTGCCAACTCCAGTTGTGTGTGCGTGCGAGTCTTTTTTTTTATTAGTTGTCGCGATGATATATTATGTCCGAGTTGGGCGTCTCTGAAATCCGCGCTGCTATACACCGCAACAGTTACTGTAGTGATGTATCACGCGGTCGTGCTCTGCACGTGTGTCGGTGATCAATCAATGTATTGTTGACGGAGCTATCGATCGATCAAAATTCGAAGCCAAGTGACCAGCACCTAACACACACACACGTGCACGCACACACGTGAGCGCACGCACGCACGCACGCACACGCGCGCAGGAACACACAGTCCCACACATGTCAGGGCACGCCCGTGCACGAATGTACGCACGCAGGCACGCACGCGCGCACACACACACACACACGCATATACACACAACACAAGCACCCACACACACACACGCGCGCACACGCACGAACGCACGCACGCACGCACGCACGCACGCACGCACGCGCACACATACACACACACATACACACACACACACACAC
>NW_014578600.1:4899-5616 GCF_000485595.1 Priapulus caudatus
GAGAGAGATAGAGAGAGAGAGAGTTCCTTGTTGCGTGCGTTCGCATGCGTGCGTGCGTGTCTGCGTGGGTGCGTGCATGCATGCGCGGAGGCTGCGTGGGTGCGTACGTGCGGGCGTGCGTGAGTGTCTGCGTGGGTGCGCGCCTGCATGCGCGGGGGCGTGCTGGCGTGCGTGAGTGCGTGTACGTGCGTGAGTGTCTGCGTGAGTGCATGCATGCATGCGCAGGGGGCGTGCGAGTACGTGCTGGTGTGCGTGCGTGCGTGTGCGTGTGCGTGTGCGCGCGCGTTGTGACACATATACGACCGTATCGTTATACGATACGTTATCGACCACGATAAGTGATTCATTCATAATAGATGGACCAGCATGTAGATAATTATAGCCGGTGCGGGTGCGGCTCTGTTCCATTGTGCTCCTTATTGCCTTGCCCACGTGTTGATCTCGTGTTTGTGCGGATGCTGAATGGTTATATTTCTCTTGCGGAATAAAGCATTACACGCGACACGTGTGTAAGATTTATATGTACGCCCACGCTCTCTCTCTCTCTCTCTCTCTCTCTCGCCCTCGCTCTCGCATCTTCTCTCGTTCTCTCTCGTTCTCTCTCTGTGTCTCTCGTTTTCTCAATTTGTCTTTTCTCTATATCTATATCTCCCCCCCCCCCATTCTTTATATCTCTCGCCGCCCACCCGTTCTCGTGCTCATCTTTTTTTCTCTCTC
>NW_014578600.1:7094-7900 GCF_000485595.1 Priapulus caudatus
GAGAGAGAGAGAGAGAGAGAGGGGGAGAGAGAGAGAGAGAGAGAGAGAGAGAGAGAGAGAGAGAGAGAGAGAGGGAGAGAGGCACGCCATCGCGGTGTAACAAGCAGCAGGTGATGGTGGGGAGGGTGGGTGTGGATATGGTGTGGGCGTTGGTGTCGATAAGAGTGATTGCCTGGTGGGGTGGTGGCGTGGATGAGGGTGAGATAGGGTGTGGATCAAGGTGATGGTGGGTTGTGGATGGGGTGGGGTGAAGACGTGTGGGGTGGACGTGGGATGGGGTGGGAGTGAGGTGTGGATGGGGGTGATTGCCTGGTGGGGTGGTGGCGTGGATGGGGTGGGGTGGAGGCGTGGGTGTAGGTGGAGGGGGGGCGTAGGTGCAGGTGGACGGGGCGTGGCTGGGGGTAGGGGCGTGGGCGAGGGTGATGGTCTGATCAGGATGGTAGCGTGGAGGAGTGAGGGTGTGGATGGGCGTGGGTGGAGGTGTGTGTGGGCGTACGTGGACGTGGGTGGGAGTGCGGGGAGTAGCGAGCGTGGGCGAGGAGCAGTGATTATGATACACGTAGAGATATAGATGATACACGTAGAAGATACGCGTAGACGAATACGTATATATATATATATATATATATATGCATATGTTCATATGTTGAGCCTATAAGATTATATTAGACTCTGGATATATCGTCTTACATGGATGTATTGTTATGGTATATGTTGCTACACACATGTATGGTACACACACACACACACACACACACACACACACACACACACACACACACACACACACACACACACACACACAC
>NW_014578600.1:9248-10961 GCF_000485595.1 Priapulus caudatus
TCTCTCTCTCTCTCTCTCTCTCTCTCTCTCTCTCTCTCTCTCTCTCTCTCTCTCTCTCTCGCTCACCCTCGCTCTCTCTCGCTCACCCTCGCGCTCTCTCGCTCACCCTCGCTCTCTCTCGCTCACCCTCGCTCTCTCGCGCTCACTCTCGCTCACTCTCGCTCTCTCGCGCTTACCCTCGCTCTCTCTCGCTCACCCTCGCTCTCTCTCTCTCTCTCTCTCTCTCTCTCTCTCTCTCTCTCTCTCGCTCACCCTCGCTCTCTCTCGCTCACCCTCGCGCTCTCGCGCCTGCTTGCTTGACTTGTCTCGTTCGAACAACAGCCGATGTGCGCGCGGTGCGCCCTGCCTGCCTGCGCGCCTGACAGGTAGTCAGTCATCAATCCATAATTACGTTTGGCAAGCAGCGTGCGCTTTCCGCAACGGCAGTGGTCGGTCGCATCGTCGCAGCAGTCGCAACCTCTTACGCAGTAGCAGTAGTAGCAGAGACAGTAGTAGTAGTAGCAGCAGCAGCAGCAGTAGAAATCGTAGTGATACTGGTGATAGTGGTGATAGTGGTGGTGGTAGTGGTGGTGGTGGTGGTGTCGTCGGCACGCAGTGTTACGCCACGGCCGCCGCAAGTAACGCCTGCGCGTCGGCAGGGCTTGCCTCCGTCACCGACGGCCGAGAGCAGGCGACGACGACGACGACAACGACGACAACGAGGAGGAGGAGGACGCGGAAGGTCATAGATAGCTATCGGTAAGTGAGTCGTGGAGAGGTAATGCTGAGTGAAAGACAGGTAATATTATGTGTACGCGGGGAGCAGGTACGGCGTTTATATCTACATGACGTCGGTACGCGGGAGCGATATGTTCTACACGCGCGCACGCACGCACGCACGTACGCGCGCGCACACACACACACGCACACCCACGCGCTCACGCACACACACGCGCGCGCACTCTCTCTCTCTCTCACACAAAATCCACAAAATCCACAAAATCCACAAAAACAAAAAACCCCAAAAAATCAAAAAACCAACAAAATCAAACAATCAAAAAATCAAAAAAATCCAAGTCAAATTCAACTGAAAATCAACATCGTGGGCTCTTCATGGCTGCCACGGAGTGGCTGTTGGCCTCTAGCATATATATATATGATTACTATATAATATATATATATATATACTATACTATATAGTATATACACACACACACACACATACAGTCACACTCACCTCACGCCATCACACAGCACACACACACACACACACACACACACTACACACCACACACCACACACACACACCGCCCACACAGCACAACGACAACACCTGACACAGCACACACACACGACTACGCACACGCGCACTGCGCACGCGACACGGCGCACGCGCCGACCGCACCGGCGCACAAGAGCGCAACGCGCAATGCACAACGCACGACGCACACGCGCACACGCACACGCACCACGCACATAACGTCACACGCACGCGCACACGCACAGCGCGGCGACACGACACACACACCAGTATAACAGCCCCCCAGCACTTCCCCTCGAAAGCATATACCATGTATATCTCATATAATGTCGTCACTGTAGTGGTGTGTGTGTGTGGTGTGTGTGTGTGATGGTGATGTGTGTAGTGTGTGGTGTGTGTGGTGTGCGTGCGTGCGCGCGCGTGCGTGTGGTGTGCGCGTGTGCGCTGTGCGTGTGCGCGTAGGCGCGTGCGAC
>NW_014578600.1:11224-12488 GCF_000485595.1 Priapulus caudatus
GTGTGTGTGTGTGTGTGTGTGTGTGTGTGTGTGTGTGTGTGTGTGTGGGTGTGTGTGTGTGAGAGTGAAGGGTGCAAACGATCGTTCGCGGCCATGAACGCGACGAAACTCCCTCTGGCCTCTGGCGACATGTACCCCACATATTCTCGCTATATATCTACACACACATAATATATATCTACACACACATAATATATATATATATATATATATACAGTATTGATGGAAATGCTATATCCACACACACATAAGGACAAATAGGTTGTTCTCAGCCCGCGGCCTCACCTCACCTACGTACGACGCTAGCGCGCGGCGGGCATGCACCTGACGGCTCACGACAGTTAGAGCGACGACGACTAATAAAAAAAGCGACGACGACGAGAGGCGAAGGACGTCACACCGTGCGGTCGCCGAGACCGTCGGCATGATCAACGTCGCCGTCGTGGTCATCGTCGCTGTCGTCGTCGCTGTCGTCGTCGTCGTCGCCGTCGTCGCTGCCGTCATCGTCGTCGTCGTTGTCGCCGTCGTCGCTGCCGTCGCCGTCGTCGTCGCCGTCGTCGTCGTCGCCGTCGTCGTCGCCGCCGTCGTCGTCGTCGCCGTCGTCGTCGTCGTCGTCGTCGTCGTCGCCGCCGCCGCCGTCATCATCGTCGTCGTCGGTGTTCGGTTTATCGCGGCCGCAAAACACGTAAATAGGCGAGTCGGCAACGAGCGGAGAATCCATTTAGAGCTTAGCGCTGCTCTTCAACTGCGCCTTTCAAGTGTCGAATCGATTGAGCGATTGCGGGCGCAGGTGGACGCACGCCTGCCTACTCAAACCTCGTGGCTCGACCAACAGAGAGAGAGGGGAGAGAGACGCGGGAGAGAGGGGGGGCATAGAGGGGAGAGAGAGGGGAGAGAGAGGGAGAGGGAGAGAGAGAAGGAGAGGGAGGGAGAAAGAGAGAGAGAGCGATTGCTGGCGCAGGTGGACGGATGCCTGCCTACTCGAACCTCGTGGCACAACTAACAGAAAGAGAGAGAGAGAGAGAGAGAGAGAGAGAGAGAGAGAGGAGGGGAGAGAGAGGAGAGGGATAGAGGGGGAGAGAGGGATAGAGAGAGAGAGGGGGGGAGAGACAGAGAGAGAGAGTGAGCGATTGCGAGCGCAGGTGGACGGACGCCTGCCTACTCGAACCTCGTGGCTCGACCAGCAGAGAGAGAAAGGGGGAAGGGGAGAAAAGGGGAGAGATAGAAAGAGGGGAGAGAGAAACAGAAAAGAGGGAGAGAGAGA
>NW_014578600.1:14644-16239 GCF_000485595.1 Priapulus caudatus
ATCATCATCATTATCGTCGTCGTCGTCGTCGTCATTGTCGTCGTCTTCGTCATCGTTATCGTCATCGTCATCGTCATCATCATCATTATCATCATCATCGTCATCATCATCATCATCATCATCGTGCGTGCGTGCGTGCGTGCGTGCGTGCGTGCCGACGTCACCGCGCATCTTGAGGCGAACTCGTTCGCTGCTTCCGCTTCCGGTTAATGCGCGACTGCCGCCACGCGCGTCGGCGCACGTCGACCAATCGGAAGTTGCACAGGAAATCGTCGCGCAGCCCTAGACGGACGCCGCCGTCGTTTCCGACCGAGTCCTTGCCCGAATCGGCCGCCACGGGCGACGTTCGGCGTCAGTCTAAAATGCTGATTGCACGGAGATAACGTTGGCGATGTTTGTCGCCGGACGACGTCGCTGATTCCGCGCAAGTGTGACAGGGCAGCCGTCTACTGTCGCTACACGGGCGACACGTCGAGGTAGGGAGAGAACGCGCGTGCATGCAGACGTAGATATTCCAAACCTCGAGCGTCTCTAGCTCTCGCATGCAACAGAGAAATCCCTAGAGCTGCGTGCTTGCTCGTCTGAATAATGCACAAGGCGCGACAACAGAGGGAGCGTGAGAATAGCGAGAAGGGATAAAGCGAGAGAAAGATAGAGAGAGTGAGAGAGCGAGGGAGAGAGTGAGAGAGCGAGGGAGAGAGAGAGAAAGAAAGAAAGCGAGCAGAGACGAGAAGAGAAGAAAAGAGAGATAATGGGAGAGAGAGAGAGAGAGAGAGAGAGAGAGAGAGAGGGGAAAAGAGAGAGAGCGCGCGCGCGCGAAAGAAAATGAGAGGGGGAAAGTAAGAGAGGCAACGCGCAACAGAGAAGAGAGAACAAGGGGAGAGCAAGCGAGAGAGAGAGAGAGAAAGAACGAAAGAGAAAGATAGGGGGAGAGTAAGAGAGAGAGAAAGAAAGAAAGAAAGAGAAATAGAGGGGGAGAGTAAGAGAGAGAACGCGCATCAGAAAAAAAGAGAACAGGGACCGAGCGAGCGAGAGAGACAGAGAGTGCACACACAAGACAGCGAGAGAGAGAGAGAGAGAGAGAGAGAGAGAGAGAGAGAGGAAGAGAGGGGAGAGAGATAAAGAGAAAGAGAAAGAGAGAGCCATGCACCGAGAAAGAGAGTGAGAGCGTGCGCACGGAAGAGAAGAAGAGAGGAGAGAGAGGTAATGGGGAGGAACAGGAAGAAAGACGAGCGAGGGCGAAAGATGCGTAGGCAGAATGAGATGTAATTTTTAATATTTATATACGCATCATATCGGTGTGCTTCGCGTAGTTAATCTTGCCTCAGGCAGCGCTCGTCAAATCGTAAACAATATTAAAACAGTTCCGAGCCAAGATAATTATGCGGTCGTCGCTGTAGAAATAATTGTCAATAATTGTCTAATCAATTATGATAATAATTGATAAGTGGGTCAAAGGTGAGTAAGTGTCAAATGAAACAACCAAGCCTCGTATCATATGTCGGCTTAGACGCGGCTTCATCACCATCATCATCATCATCATCATCATCATCATCATCATCATCATCATCATCATCATCATCATCATCATCATC
>NW_014578600.1:21704-31094 GCF_000485595.1 Priapulus caudatus
GTGTGTGTGTGTGTGTGTGTGTGTGTGTGTGTGTGTGTGTGTGTGTGTGTGTGTGTGTGTGTGTGTTTGTGTGTGTTTCCATCTCTCTCCTCTTTCTCTCTCACTCACTTTCTTTTTGACAAGTTCCCCCCTCTCTCTCTCTCTCTCTCTTTCTTTATCTTGGTGCCTTTCTCTCCCTCTTCTCTCTCGCCTTCTCTAGTGGTCCGTCTTTCCCGTTGGGAATAGACGTGGGCTCTAGTCCCGGGGGCATCGTCATACATTCATACAACATAAGCTATCCGGGTTTTATTACTACAGTATGTTGATGAGCATCTGTTGGCGTTAATACACCCGTACAACATAAGCTACTATTGTACTGGGAAAAATGTTGTTGATCTCCGCTCCGGCATCGTAGAATCGTAAAGTTGTAAAGTTGTTGATCTCCGCTCCGGCATCGTAGCAGCGTCGAGTTAGCAAATGGTAGCGGATTGTAGCAAAGGGTAAAGACGATGTAGTCGCAGAATTTGTTCTTGAAGACTGACTTTATTAGTAAAACACAATACAAAATATATACATACGGTAACCTAGGTGACCGTGCCTAGGTCCCGTCATCTCCGTTTTCGTCTATCTCCACTACATCGTCTCTTCCTCGGGGTAAATAACTTATTATGATCTTTCGTCCGTGCCTATTTATACGTTTCCGAAAACCGCCCGGCGACATTTTCAATCCGACCGGTTTTTCGTCATTATCGGCCGGACCTTGGCGGGGCTAGGAGACGCGACGAGGCTACGCAAATATATAGTGCCGTACATCTCGCGTCATTACCAAAACAACAACGAACCACCAGGCTAGAAGCGCTACTGGTTAATTACGCATAATGTACAATACAACATTCCTTCATTCCCTCTCGAAATAATTCTTGTCCCCACGAAAATACAGTTATACATAAAAAACCTTAAAAGTTAAAAACGTTAGTCTAAGGCTGCTAACATCAAACAGTGTCATGATGGTGAGGTAAATCCTTGAGGTCCGAGAAGGGATGGAAAGTCCGGTTTTGAAACGAGCTGAGGGGGATATACGTCTCATTTTCGTATCACAGGAAGGGGTCGACAGTCTGCAACGGTAACTCAACTCGAATCGGCATGGAGAGGCTAGGGAAGGATGGCGAAACAAGGATACCATCTTTCCGCGTACAACATGTTAGTAAATCGTTAATAAAAACACACAACACACACACACACACACACACACACACACACAAACAACTAAACGACGAACATAAACGGCTAACGCTCCATTAGGAGTGTTCCCAACTTTGATATCATTAATGATTAATGATTAATGATTGATAATCCTAACCCTAACCCTAACCTAAATTACATTAAACCACAAACTAATATATGACATGGACCAAATTATATATGTTATTATGACCATTAATGACATTAAAGTTGGGAACACTCCTAATGGAGTATCACCCACATAAAATGCAGATATTACCGGATAAGCTATATCGTAAACACAGATCCATAGGCAATTCTTTGTTTATTAAAAATTTGAATTTGTGGTTTCGCTATGTCGTGGTATCGACCAAATGGTATCGGCTAGCAGCCGTGACCATAAAATGACGTTACGCGTAACGAAATAGGTCGTACCCAATTCCCGGGCAGAGCTATTTTAGCTCATTCATCACCTTTAATTAAATATCTTCATTACGCACTATGGTGAGTTCGTACCGTAGTATGCCTTTGTTGGCAGGAACACTAATTTCAGCTTACCCTATTGGGCACGTTCGAGGTCATACGTTAGAAGCGGCTAGGCGTCTCGCCTTTCTCATCGCATAGGCTTACTATATCATACATCTACCCTTTCGACGCTTTGAGTAACCGTCACGCCGTACAATGAAATTCGAATACCACGCTAGCGATAACTACGAAAATTCGCGCGCTGCTTGGCAATTCGCGAGCTATTTTACTGTTACATAAATTATTTCCAAACTTGTGGCTATGTATACACTGATCAGGATGTAGCTTACCCTAGGTATCGTCGCCGTGTTAGTCTTTTTCTTCTTCTGCTCCTCGACCTTGCTCTGCGCGGGCTCTGGAGGCTGTCGAGCTTTGGTTTCAACAATACGGTATGTTGTGTGTATATACGGTACGGCGCCTGTGCTTTGTGCTTATACACCTGTACAATACAAGCTTTCTCGGGTTTTAATACTAAAGTATGTTTTCATCATCGTGTGTTGGCGTTGATACACACGTATAGCATAAGCTACCATAGGTTTCAACAATACGGTATGCTTACTGACGCGTGAGTTTGCGCTAAAACACCTGTAAAACAACACAAACTATCATAGACTTCAACAATACGTACGTACGTATGTTTACCGCGGCATGCGAGTTTGCGCTAATATATATTCGTACAGCACAAGCTATCCCGGGTTTTAATATTACAGACTCAACAATACGGTATGTTAACCAACGCGTGAGTTTGCGCTAATTATACAGCTGTACAACAACATTTGTTATCCACGCGCAGATCGCAAACTGCTGAATGCCGGCGCGTGTTTGTTTTCACGTGATGATCTTCACGCGGGAACCTTTCTATATATTTACCATCGCTGTTTGTTACATTCGTATTCATTGTGGGAGGCAGTGATCGAGTCGTCTTCGTAAATCCCTCGGCATTTTTAGTCTATATATGTACCCATCGTTGTTTGTTTTCCTTCTGTTCATTGTTGGAGGCAGTGATCGGATCGTCTTCGTAAAACACTCGGCATTTCCCAAGAGAGGGGGGGAGGTCAGGTGACTTCAGAAACCATTCGGGCGTCTGCTGGGCACGGCATAGCTCCACGTCTGCGGTGGGAGGCACGGGGGGGGGGGAAGTCACGTGACTGCGGCAACGAATCAGAATCCGGTTTGTCCATGCGGGGCTTCCCGCTGGGGTGGCATGCACGTGTTACCTGATCTCCTCAAAAGCGATTTTCGATTTGGGCAGGCATGCGTGTGTGAACCGCCGCCGCTCAGTAATAACGTGGCGAAACACACGAAGTTGCGGCAAAGATCAGAGACGCGGGCGCTCTCCCCCATTATTTCTTGTCTCGCTCCACGGCGTTGCCTTGACTTGTTCTGCCGGAAAAATAGATGACCAATGCGATTATAGCCTCAATAAAACGATGCCCACGATCGTGCACGCTGTGAAACTCACGGCTATTTCATACACGGACTCCGCTTTCCCTATCCAACCTCATAATAACAATTAATATATATATATATATATATAATATATATATATAAACAGCAATATATATACATACATATCAAATGCAAACAAATATATATTAGTATCGTATAACATATATATAATTACAATTTGCCTAACAACAGGAGAAACAGCAAAACGAAAGATAAGCATCACCTGGAATGTTCTACTGACCAGTAAAGCTATCCACTTTCGCCGGGCGCAACGAACCGCACGTACCACACAGCAGCCATTCACGCTGCACACCTCTCGCGCACTACGCACATGTAACGCATCTAGTGCACATATATGTACCACCTAGTGCCATACATGTACGCACCTGCACACAACTACATGTACGCACCTGTTGTACATATCATGTACGCATCTAAGTGCCATACATGTACGCACCTAACACACATAACTGTAGCACCTAGCACACATACATGTACACACGCTAACACACATACATGTAACGCACGCTACAGTGCAACCATACATGTACGCACTAGGCACACATACATGGTACGCAACCTTCACACCATACATGACGTACCATAGCACACATACATGTACGCACCTAACACTCACACAGTGTACCGGCATCTATCACCGACATACATGTACCACGCAGCACACGATACATGTACGCACGCTATCACCATACATGGACGGCACCTAACACACACGAACATGTACGCACCTATACACATACATGTACGCACCTAACACACAACACCCACCGGCCATGTACGCACCGGCATAGTCACGCATACATGTTACGGCACCTAGCGCACACTCACATGCAATGTACGCACCTATCACACATACATTGTACGCACTAGCGCAGCATACATGTACGCACCTAACACACATACATGTACGCACGCGTAGCGCACATACATGTACGCACCTAGTGCACATAACATGTAGCGCACCTAGGCCGGACACATGTAGCGTCATCTAGTGCACATAACATGTGCACACCAAGGCACCACATACATGTACGCACCTAGCACACATGACAATGTACGCACCTAGTGCATCAACACATGTACGCACCTAGTGCATGCAATACATGTAACGCACCTAGCACACATACCATGTACGCACCTAGTGGGCACCACACATGTACGCACCTAGTGCACAATACATGTACGCACACTAGCCACATACATGTATGCATCTAGTCCACATTACATGTACACACCTAGCAAGCACATAACATGTACGCACCCTAGCACACATACCATGTACGCCAACCTAGTGTAACATAACCATGTATCGCACCTATCAGCACATACATTACGCACCCTATCAACACATACATGTACGCCAACTATCACACATACATGTACGTCACCTAGCGCACCATACTGTACGCACCCTAGTGCACACATACATGTACGCAACGCTAGCACACCACATACATGTACGCACCTAGCACACATACATGTACGCACCTAAGCACACATACATGTAGCGCACCTAGTGGCATCATACTGTACGCATCTAGCACGACAGCACATGTACGCACCTAACACCACACAATGTACGCAAACAAGTGGGTCTAACACAACGACACATGTACCGCACCTAACACAGCACACATGTACGCACCTAACACACCACACCCAATGTACGCACCTAACACACATACAGTACGCAACCTAACACACACACATGTACGCACTTAACACAGCACACAAGTACGACCTAGTTGCAGCATACCATTAGCATCTAGCACACATGACATGTACGCACCTAGCTGCACACATACATGTACGCACCTAGCACACATACAATGTACGCAGCCGCAGCACACCACATCATACAGTACGGCACTCTACCCACAATCATGTAGCACTAACACAGCGCACACACACGCCACACACATTACGCACCTAGTGCAATACATGTACGCATCTAGGCACACATACAACTGTACGCCCTAGTGCACACATACATGTAGCACCTAGTGCACACAATACATGTACGGCAACCTAGTGTAGGCGATACATGTACGTCACCGTAGCACACATACATGTACGCACCTAGCGCTCACATACAGTGTACGACAACACCCATAACATGTACGCACCTATCACACATAACATGACGCCACCCTATCACAGCATACATGTACGCCCTATCACACATACATGTATCCGCAACACTAAACGCACATCACATTACCCCACCTAGTGCACATCCATACATGTACCCGAAGCTCTACACACACAACATCATGTAGCGCACACTAGCACACAATACCATGTATCGCACCTATGCACACATACATGTACGCAGCCTAGTGCACATACATTACGATCTAAGCAGCATCGCACATGTACGACACCTAACACACACAACCAGCATGTACGCAGCCAACACACACACATGTAGCACACTAGCACCAGGTCACATAGACAGTACGCAACGCTAAACACACACACAGCACATGTACGCACTTAACAACACACACATGTACGCACCTATGCACATACATGTACGCATCTAAGCACACATACATGTAACCACCTAGTGCACATACATGTACGCACGCTAGCCATTCACATACATGTTCGTCACCTAGACACATACATGTAACGCAACCTAGTGGGCACATAACATGTACGCAGCCTAGCAGCACATACATGTTACGCACCTAACAACATAGCATGTACGCACCTAGTGGCACCACATGTACTTACCTAGCACACGATACACGCGCAACGCAGAAATCGTGTGACCTCCACAACGCGGTTAATACGTGTCCGTATATTCCGAACTCGACCGTGCGACAACTAATGCAGTCGCCGCTATAATGAGTCATCTAACGGTACATTATTAACGATATGACGACGACTCGATCGCGCCCGTCTGCACGATATCCAGCAGTTTATAGCGACGTGATCGCCCGCCCGCCTGGCCCGCCTGGCGCAGCCATCAATCTACCTGCCTCAATGATATATATATATATATATATATATATATTGCAGGCTACTAAAAATGACATTAATAAGTCATCAGAGCTGCTAATAAAATCGCTGCCGCTGCACTTTGGGCATTTCGGCGGGGGGCGGGGGGTGAGGTCAAGTTGCTGTAATGTGATATCTGGCTAAGTTGGCATTATTATGCTAGGTAGTTAGGCATTGCTAGTTAGTACAAGCTCCGCGTATTGGCGAGGCACTAGCTGGGTAGTTGGTACTGGCAGGGTGCATATGGGTGGTAGGCATTCGTAGGTAGAGAAAAAGAATTACAGTGCTTGTTTCTGTCCACATTTCGAAGCTTATGGCAATTGTGCGCGTATACCCCAACAAACACGTTCCACGTTAATTTACCCTTTTACCTGTTGATTAAACAACATAACATGTTGACTACCCCTTTAGACCTGTATTAAACAATGTTACATGTAGACTACCCTTTTACCTGTTTGATCATTGCTTACCACTATTCTAGTTCACTTTCAGAGCGCTTCTCTCTCATCACCTGTCGAGTCTAAATGACATCTGGTATTAATAACACGGCACTCAGACGCGACCAAACAGATGCACACAGGTACACACAAGACGGCAATAAAAGACACACACCACACGCACATGCTACGAAACACGGGACATACTCACGACATGCGCGCGCACACAACACACACTAAGCGCCAGGTACATCACAGGTACACACACAGCGACACAAGCACACGCGCACACACAGGCACTAACAGCACACAGCGGACCCCTAGCACACACAGCACACACACACACATCACACACACACACACAAGCCAGCCCAACAGCACACTCGTACCTTACACAGACAGCAGCGCTGTCTGCCGTTGTCCTGTCGTCGTCATGCAGCTAGAGCTTATAGTGACGTGCGATGATGCTAATACGGCTAATTTTCAAGTGATGCGATTGCTCCCACACATAGGGGATCTATCATTAAGCAGGCAGCGGGATAAACAATAGGTGCGAGCCTGCCTCCGTCTGTGCGCATTCTATATGCGAATTCCTAATATACAGCTGTAGAGACTGACCACCCCGCAGAGTCGTCGTTGGGTAACAATGCACAGCCGCAGGGGAGCGTTATGGAAGGGCAGTCTGACGCGTGGCGAGGAGAATATCATGGGGGAGGAGCGATTCCTGATGCCAAGCGATAATGCGATATATGCAGGCGGTGCATATAGATATGTTGAACAGTAGGCTGGTATGGCAGTACATATGTACAGTATGGGGCAAAGATAGAGAGAGCGCGCGCGAGAGAGATAGAGAAAGAGCGCGAGAGTAGCGCGAGAGAGAGAGAGAGAGAGAGAGAGAGAGCGAGTAGAGAAAGAGAGACGAGAGAGAGCGAGAAGGGGGGGGGTAGAGAGGAAGAGCACGTGAATGAAACTTTGCGTGCGATGATAATTAAGTTAGTTAATTAGTTAGTTAGAGTAGATAGAATAGAGATAGATAATGATAGATATGATAGATAGAGAGATAGAGAGAAAGAAAGTGCACGCACGCACGCTCGCGTGTATGAGTAGGCCAACGCTGCAGCGTACTCAATTTGAATCCCTCTTTTGTTTGCGGTGGCTGAATAGCGGGCGAGTGCGCCTTCAATCGGGATTGTGTACCGATTCAAGGCCGCGCACGAATAGCGCCACCAATTAAACGAGCCGCGCGAACCAATCACGCGTCTCGTCGTGGCTTTGTTGCGTTTCGGCGGCGGCATTCGCGTAAACAATGGCACGCAATCCTAGAGAAAGCCCTTTCAACTGCCATAGACGAAACAGCGATGCTTGCCAACACTGGTGCGCTCTCATCTCTCTCCTCCTCGCCCTCTCTTTCTTTCTCATTTTCTTTACCTCGCCTCTCTTCATCTGCTCTCGGCTGCTCTCGTCTCTCCGGTCTCTCTCTCTCTCGTCTCTCTCTCTCTCGTCTGTCTCTTCTCCTCGTTCTGCTCTCTCTCACTCTCTCTCTTCTCCTCTCTCTCTCTCTCTCTCGCTATCTGATTTAGCTGCTCTCTCTCTCGCGCTCTTTCTCTCTTCTCTAGTCTCTCTCTGCTTCCCCCCTCTGAGTCTCTCTCTCTCTCCTCTCTCTTCTCTCTCTCTCTCAAGTCTTCATCTCTATCTCTCCTCTTATCTCTCTTTGCGCCTTTTGCGTCTTCACTGTCTCTGCGTTTATGATGAACCCGCAAATCCTATAACCTGCTCTCTCCCAACCCTCTATGCCTTCCATTGGGCCCGCTCACCTCCTGCCGGTCACCGTATCCTGACTACTTCAAACCCAGCTCTTGCATCCTTCAGCGCAACCGCTGTCTACGAGCCATCCCTGCAGGACCCCACCACCCGACTTGAGCCCTCCTGCGTTGACAGCCTACGAGCTCGACTCCGAGGCCATCCGTTGCGAGACCCCCGCCACCCCTGACTCCGAGCCATCCTCTGCCGGACGCCCGCCACCCCTGAATCCGAGCCATCCCTGGCCAGACTCACGCTATGCGTGTGTGCAATGTCACCATCAGGTCAGCCGAATTCTTGCTGTCATCACAAGCAGCTCTATGACGGATCCGTCGAGCATGCGCCGAAACACGAAACGACGGGCGGATAGCTTCTTCTTCGTACTCGAGCAAGTCCTGAAAGAACAAGAGGAGGAGGCTTAGAGCGGCGGGAACATCGAGACGAAAAAACAGAGAGATGAAAGATTGGAGAGGTGGGAGGCGAAGAGAGAGATGACACAGAGAGGAAGCGAGAGAGAGATGAAGAGAGAGAGAGAGAAGAGAGAGAGAGAGAGAGAGAGGCGAGAGAGAGAGAGAGAGAGAGAGGAGAGAGAGAGAGAGACAGAGAGAGAGAGAGAGAAGAGAGAGAGAGAAGAGAGAGAGAGAGAGAGAGAGAGAGAGAGGAGAGAGAGAGAGAGAGAGAGAGCGAGGCGAGAGGGGCGCAAGAGAGAGAGAGAGAGAGAGAGAGAGAGAGAGAGAGAGAGAGAGCGAGAACGAGAGAGAGAGAGAGAGAGAGAGAGAGAGAGACAGAGAGAGAGAGAGAGAGAATGAGAGAGAGAGGAGAGAGCCAGAGGAGAAGAGAGACGAGAGAGAGCAGAGAGACGAGAGCGGAGACGGAGAGAGATAAGGAGAGAGACAGAAGAGAGAGCAGAGAGGATTAGAAGAGAGAATGGGGGGGTACGAGAGAGGAATAG
>NW_014578600.1:31119-37628 GCF_000485595.1 Priapulus caudatus
CCCCTCCCACGCACACACAAATTGCGCGCGCGCACGCACAACACGCACGACACAACACGCACGCACCGCGCTCACACACACACACGCGCGCGCGCACATGCACACACACACACACACACACACACACGTGCACACCACAGCACACACACACACACACACACACACACACACACCACAGCACACAACAGCACGCACGCCACACACACACACAACACACACACACACACACACACACACAACACGCACACCGCACACGCGACACGCACACGCACACGGCACACGCACACGCACGCACACGCCACACGCACACGCACACGCACACGCACACGCACAACGCACACGCACACGCACACGCACACGCACACGCACACGCACGCGACACGCAACACGCCACACGCACACGCACACGCACACACGCACACGCACCGCACCGCACACAGTGTTGCTGCGACATCGACTCTTCTACTTTCCCCGCCCCCGCCCAACTCAGAATGATCGCGTTGTGGCTCGTGGGATTTATTTCGCGACACGACCCCCTGTAATCGTCTCGTTCACATCTTTCAACGTTTCTCGGTCTCGTCATCATCGCAATGGCGCAATCGCCATCGATAAAATTTAGAAGCGATTAAGTCTCTCCGGCTTTTAAAATTAGGAATTAGTGGTGATTATTATCTTTCGCGCGCGATTCTCCGAGGGCGGGAGAGAGAGAGAAAAAGCGAGAGGAGAGAGAGCGACGGAGAGAGAGAGAGAGAGAGAGAGAGAGAGAAGAGAGGAGAGAGAGAGAGAGAGAGAGAAGAGAAAGAAATTTGCCCCACCACACCACGGCTCGGAGGGTTCGACGAAAATTCGCCATCTTGCTGTATATCTTTACCATGCAGATTGTCGTATTCTACGATAGGCAACAACAACAGTAGCAGCAGCATGTTCAACAGCTACAACAGCAGCAGTAACAGCAGCAGCAGCAGTAACAGGCAGCAACAGCAGCAACAGCAGTAACAGCAGCAACAGCAACAGCCCACCAGGCAGTAACAGCAGCAACAGCAGCAGCAACAACACAACAACAACAACAACAACGACAACGACAACAACAGCAACAACAACAACAACACGACGTCAGCAACAACGACAGCAACAACACAACAACAACAACAGCATCACAACAACAACCAACAACAACAGCAACAACAACAACAACAACAGAACAACAAAACAACAGCAACGGCAGCAGCAGCACAAGAACACCTAGGTGTAAAGGCTGTGTGACATCACGCCGGACGTCATCGTTTGCGCGGCGTAAATCTCTTGTAGCCACTTACGGCGTTGTCCATTATGCTCTCGTGCCACTGCTACAGGAAACACGACAGCAGACGCGAGCAGACGCCAACGGCTAACATTTAAACCTCTTCGTATATACGACGGCCATGATTGAAATCGAATACGATTGCCCGTTCTATGTCCCGTTATTTTTTTTTTTTTCATTAAAACGTCGAGACAAAAGATTTCTCCATTTTTATAGCGAACTCCCGCGAATATCGCGTTCGCATCCTTTTATGCGATGACTTTTTTTATTCTCGCGCCACTCTTCCGTTATTTACATATCAATGTTGACATTTACGATCTGTATTGCCAACCATTACCAACTGCAAGATATCGTAATGCTAATGCATGACAATATCGTTGCTGTTTTGCTTTCATATTTAATTAGAATTTTTCTGAAAAAACCCTTACGTAATGAGGCAAAATGAATTATTATGTTGTCATATACATATATGCATATATGGCGTCATAAAACTGTATAACAAAGCACGCCGTGGCAACCGCACCAACGTACGAATGTGACAACAGTCTGCAACGCCTTCGCACTATGCTCTCAAACTCGCATCTCATCGCTGCTGACGCAACCCGCAAACATGGGTCCATCACGTGCGCTGTGCAGGTGACGCAGACAATGCCGTCAATTGTCATATCGCCGCGATATGGGCGTTGCGGAAAATTTCTAGCAGTCAGACGACGGCGGCGAGTGACGGTGCAGTCTACGTTATTAGACTATAAGAGTGCTTGTCGTCTGCTGAGGTGCTTGGCGTACATCCACACACGCGTCGTTGACTGTGGGATGATTACGAATTCCGTCAGCCAGTGAACTACATAGCCGACGGCGAACGAAAGTTTCTTTCTGGAGGTACGGCTGTATATATATAAATATATATATATAAAGAACTATATATATATATCAATATAATAGAATTATACAACTTGTCTCTCTTCTTATCACTGGCTCTCTCTCTGCTCTCTTCTGGTTTCTTTCCTTTCTTTCTTTTCTCTCTCTCTCTCTCTCTCTCTCCTCTCTAAGTATATATATATATATATATATAATATATATATTATATATATATATATATATATTAGGCCTTATATATATATTACTATATTATACTATTCTCTTCTCTTCTTACCACTGCTCGTCTTTCTTTCTTTCTTTCTTTCTCTCTCTCTCTCTCTCTCTCTCTCTCTCTCTCTCTCTCTCCATCTCTTTTTTATTTCTCTCTCTCTCTCTCTCTCTCTCTCTCTCTCTATATATATATATATATATATATATTATATATATAATATATATATATACATGCATACATACGTACGGACCCTGCCTTCCCCCGTGAAGTGTAATGAGGCTCGTGCTCGTTAATCAGTGGGAGGAGGGTCTATGGTCGCCCAGGGTACTGCCGATACGTAGCCTGGGTACGGTCCGATATACCGAACTGTACCTGGTAACTATCTTAATCATGGCCGGACCGTACCTCGCCTACTCACTCAACGCAGTCTAGGGAGTCGCGCTACGCCCTACTTCCCTAACCCTAACCCTAACCATATATATATAGATCAGCTACCAGGGTACGCCTTCGCGCAGTACCTGGGGACATAGACCCATGACGCATAAAGCGTGGCCAGGTTCGCTGACTTTTCGGCGCGTGTACGATGTACCAATTACGATAGCACGATTAATAGACAGACGCTGAATAACGTATGCCAGAAACAAGCTGTAACTGAAAACAAGTTGTTCTATTAATCTTTACCGAGTAATACAGCAAATACTATAATCCTCTTAGGGGCATGCGCGTACCAGCTGGTCGTAGTCTAACAACTTAAGCACCCAAGTACATAATAACACTGTACAATAAACCGTATCGAAGTTAGTGTTACCAGTCCTCAAAGTAGTTTAGCACAACAGAAATCAAAATAGTTTACACACAAATACAAATAGACAAGGCCAAGCTAACTAACTCACATCTAGCGACGGTGACTCTGCTTCTGTTCTAACGTGGGGCCTTTTATATAATTTTTCGCCGAACCACGTGACTTAAGTAGGCCTAAGTCACGCGTAGAGAGAGAGAGAGAGAGAGAGAGATCGGCATCAAGAAAGGAAGAATAAGAGAGATGAGAAGCATGGTACAAAGACAAAGAGATCGAGAGCAAACGTTTGATTTCTTATCAACTTTTCTATTTCCACTTTAAATGTAAAATTCCTCACGAAAAAATTAAAACTGTCTTAACTCTCCGACTGATAGACAATCAGTCGGAGAGTTAAGACTGTTTTAATTTTAATTTTAATTTTAATTTGCTCGTGACTGATATTTGATATTCATATCCGATTATTATTATAAACGATATGATTACATAGGATGCGATCCGGTGAGACGTGGGTAGACATTAGAAGTTATTACAGGCAAATAAGTTCCTAGCTAATTACTGCTTCAGATTTCAATAATTTCGTGCACAAGCAAACTGTATTTCATCTCTGTTGAGATGCTTGTTAACCAAACACATTAATTACTGAAATTAACTTTATATATGCAGTTTTTTAATTGTCTAGAGATAAATAGATTTTTACCGATACATAATGCAACTTTGCAAAATCTCAGAATTTTAGATTGTTAAAAACGAATTGGAATTTGTATATTATTCAGTAATCAGCTTCAAACTCTTTCTCACTCTTTCTCTCTCTCGCTTTCTCTCTCTTTCTCGCTCTCTCTCTGAGAGAGAGAGAGAGAGAGGAGAGAGAGAGAGAGAGAGAGAGAGAAGAGAGAGAAGAGAGAGAGATCTCTCTCTCTCTCTCTCTCTCTCTCTCTCTCTCTCTCTCTCTCTCTCTCTCTCTCTCTCTCTCTCTCTCTATATATACATATATATATATACATGCATACATACGTACGACCCGCCTCCCCCGTGAGAGTGTAATGAGGCTCGTGTCGTTAATAGTGCTGAGAGGGTCTATGTCCCCCGGGGTACTGCCGAAACGTACCCTGGGTACGGTCCGGTATACCGGAACGTACCCTGGTACTATCTAATATGCCGGACCGTACCTCGCCTACTCCACTAACGAGTCTAGGGAGTCGCCTACGCCTACTCCCTAACCCTAACCCTAACCATATATATAAGATAGCTACCAGGGTACGTTCCGGCAGTACCCTGAGGGACATAGACCCTATGAGCATAAAGCGTGGCTAGGTTTGTGACTTTTGGCGCGTGTACGATGTACCATTATAGATAGCACGATTAATAGACAGACGTGAATAACGTATGCCAGAAACAAGCTGTAACGTACAACAATTAGTTCTATTAATCTTTTACCGAGTAATACACAAATACTATAATCCCTCTAGGGGCATGGCGCGTACACTGGTCGTAGTCTAAACAATAAGCACAGTACATAATACACTGTACAATAAACCGTATCGAAGTAGTTTACCAGTCTCAAAGTAGTTTAGCACACAGAAATCAAAGTAGTTTACACACAAATACAATAAGACAAGGCAAGCTAACTATACTCACATCTAGCGACGGTGACTCTGCCTTTCTGTTCTAACGTGGGCCTTTTTATATAATTTTCGCCGAACCACGTGACTTAAGTAGGCCTAAGTCACGCGTTTGGCCCACATAACATGGATCGCTTTCTCAACTTTTGATAGGGGGAGGGGGGGCGAAAGTGACCACTGTCCCACTGCTTTGACATTAATGAGGCAGGTGACTGATTAGTCGCCCGAGGCCATTCCCTGTCACCGAATCTGCCGGTGAAAATTCTAATAAATAAGTATGACTGAATTTGCTTCATTACAAGAGTCGGCTGCCAGAAGCTGCCTATCCCGGCGAGGAAGGCGGTTTGTGGGCTAATTAATACCCAGCAGCAGCCGCTGTTTTGCCTAATTGCGCGATATCGTTTCCACAGTACCGCAATTAATGCGTCCGCAGCGCACTGCTGCGCCTCATTTGCGACGACACGCGCGTCACATGACGCGCAAGTCATCGCGTGACGGATGTGAATAGAGATGCATTAATAACTTGACCCGAAGACAGAAGGAACAGAAAAAAAACGACGAGATGATCATAAAAAGGTTTTTGTCCTTCGTTCTCAAAAAAAGAATTGCGTTCTGAGACTCGCGAATTCGATGTAGGTTAATATTTCCGGAACGTTTTACCGGAAGTTTATAATTGCAAATACGCGCGCTCGGCCCGATGAAAGAAATATCGCAAAGTATTACGAGAAAGAAAAATATTTCCAGAAGATAAAACGTTCCCGTGTTTTTTCTTCTTCTTGCTTTTTGCTTTTCGCGTCAAGTTATTAGGAGGCATTCATTCATGCTGCTCACGAGCTGGAGGCATCGCTGGCTACCTTACACGTACAGCAAGAGTGACAGCAGCGAGCCCTTCTCTCTATAATTAGCTGTCTTCTTCTATCGTCCCCCTACAATTTTTTTCGATTTTCTTTTGATCACGGTCGCCTGCAACTCACACCAACAGCTAATATTGGCACCGACTGCGGTGTCGAAATCAGTTAATCCGGTGTAGCATGGCGGATATCCCCTCCTATGTCAAACGCACCCCCCTTAGACATTGTATATGGTCATGGGCGTTTGTGGCAGTGCGCATTGCGCATGCGCGTGAGGATTTGACGCCTCCGATCTCGACTTGTTTTGCCAGCACCGAGCTAGATTAACGCGCGCCGAAAATCAATGAGAGTTTAAGCAAACGGAGCTAATGGCGTGAAATAGACGATCAACGCCCGAGAGCGCACAAGTAGCCCGTGAATGTTTTATGAGGCCACTCACCGCCGCTGGAGACTTCATCACGTCTGACATCATCTCGCCGCCGCCGCCGCCGCCGCCGCCGCCGCCGAGGCCGCGAGGTGTGCGGTGTGCGGTGTGCGGTGTGCGGTGTGCGGTGTGAGGTGTGCGGTGTGCGGTGTGAGGTGTGAGGTGTGCGGTGTGAGGTGTGAGGTGTGAGGTGTGAGGTGTGAGGTGTGAGGTGTGAGGTGTGAGGTGTGAGGTGTGAGGTGTGCGGTGTGAGGTGTGCGGTGTGAGGTGTGCGGTGTGAGGTGTGAGGTGTGAGGTGTGAGGTGTGCGGTGTGAGGTGTGAGGTGTGAGGTGTGCGGTGTGAGGTGTGCGGTGTGAGGTGTGCGGTGTGAGGTGTGAGGTGTGCGGTGTGAGGTGTGCGGTGTGAGGTGTGCGGTGTGAGGTGTG
>NW_014578600.1:37638-38896 GCF_000485595.1 Priapulus caudatus
TCTTTATCTCTCGCTCTCTCTCTCTCTCTCTCTCATGGAAGCACTATAAGTCATGTATACGATTTAGAGCGTCAGTGCGGATGGCAGTTTAATGAATAAGCAATTTGCATAATGGCATCTCAGCGTGATTACCGGCACCTGTACAAATCCCCAGGAAGGAACCTCACTCTCGGCGTCACGTACGGCCGTAGCCTCTGGGGGTGGGCAAGGGGGATTCTCGCTTCAAGTTGAAAGAACGTAACTTTACTCGTCAGTATATGCGCACCCGTACGCCGAACGACTAGAGTCGAGACATTCATCTATCTCGGAGGCTGCGCGTAAAAAGTTAGGTAAGCCGGTTCTCGTGGTATTCGGCTTCTGTGCCTGTGTAGTCTAATTCAGTAATTGTACAACAAAACGCACATGTATTAATTGAATGTAGCACAGAACTTCAGACGCATCAGGGCCGTAGCCTCTGGGTGGGGTGGGGTAGGGTGGGGAGGAGGCAAAGGGGGGCAGCTGCCCCCTAGATTTTGGAGCAAAATTAAAAAATAAGCTTAGCTAATAATCGTAAATAACCCTAACGTGACTTTTTTGGTCACTTATCCGTAAAAGCCTTGTCTCAGACCTACCCCTATACCACACTATGTACGTCGATCAAGAGCTGCGCCCGTCGCTCATCATTACACAGTCATAAAATTTTGCCCCTCCCCCTAGGAATTTGCTCAGCCTACGGCCCTGTCACGTTACGTACGCGTAATGGCTTCCACTCGCAGGCACCCGCGCTACTCACCTTCTCACCGTGAAAAAGAAAAGGGAAAAAAACACATACCTGTCAAATCATCGCTCAGGGAAAAGTCATTTCACGCAGTTATTTCACGCCCCCCAAAGTGCGACTCGGCAAGCGACTCGCCACCGCACTTTGCCCCCCTCTCTCTCTCTCCGTTCTTCATGCGGTGTTGGTGTCGTCATTAGGCGGGGAGGAGCACTGGCAGCAAGAACAAGTCGGCACCTGCAGCTACAGCACACACGCGGCCATTGACTAGCCCTATATATATAACAACATATATATGACATATAACACATATACAACACATATATAACAAACGATATATAACAACAATATATGTTGTTATATATAATCAATGGCCGCGTGTGTGCTGTAGCTGCAGGTGCCGACTTGTTCTTGCTGCCAGTGGGGAGGAGGAGGAGGTTAGTAGGACGGTGCGGATGACGGTGTCTCTCGCTCTCTCTATCTCTCTCTCTCTCTCTCTCTCTC
>NW_014578600.1:41561-42811 GCF_000485595.1 Priapulus caudatus
CCCTCCCTTCCTCCCTCCCTACCCCCTTCTTTATCTATTACTCTATTTATCTATCTCTCTCCGTGACCGTCTTAATCCTTCAAGGTGCCAGATGTAGCGCAGCGATAACCGCGTCTCTCGGTTCTTTTACGAATCCCCGGTGGGGTGCAGGGGCAGGGGGCAGCGGCTCTATTGTGGGCAACGCATTAGCGAACGGACGGAAGGGACATTGGCAAGACGAGGCAGAGCGCGCTCTCGCTCTCGCTGCTCGCTCAATAAAACTCGCGGCCTCGACCGACACACACGGCTACTATACTATATACGTGTCGATGGCGATGGTACTTTGGCTTAGCGAGGTCAGCAGTGTGTGGCATTATGACTAACAATGCGGCTCGGTTACGTCTATCTGCCGTAAGCCGTAATGCCACTCTAGTTTCTCCGTCTGACGTGCGTGCGTGCGTGCGTGCGTGCGTGCGCGCGCACGTGTGTGTGCGAGGATGCGCGCGCATGTGTGTGCGTGCTAGGATGCGTGCGTGCGTGCGTGCGGACGTGCGTGCGTGCGTGCGTGCGTACGTGTTCGGCTCAGGCTAACCACGCGAACGTGAACAACCCTGACGTTGCCAGCGCCATGTCGAGCGCGATCCAATTATGCTTATAATTGTCTCTTACAGTTTCGCCGAGATGCGCCTCGCTAGTTATCATTTACCGAGTAGGTATTCTTTTTATGCCTGTCAAGGACAATCAGCTTCACGATATCTGCAATTCCCCGCTCGTTTTCTTCTCTTCGTTTTCCTTTCTTCGGCGAAGTCGGTGCATTAGTCGCTCGAGAGCACGAAAGAAACAAAAACATTAACGATCCAATTTCGCTTACTAATGAACGCTAGCTGATTCTAGATTAGCACCTATTATTCTGATTTAATGCGAAATATTGTTTTGCCTAAATTGAAGCCGTCACACCTCGTCGAAATCATATTGAATCCATATTTCGCGAAATCGCCTGGGGATCTCACTTGAACATAGGCGAACGTACACCTGTGTGAACCCACAAACAGATAAACTCACTCCTGTATGAACGCACAGACGGGTGAACTTACACTTGTATGAACGCACAGACGGGTAAACTTACACCTGTGAGAACTCACAGACGGGTAAACTTACACCTGTGTGAACCCACAAACGGATGAACTTACACCTGTATGAACGCACAGACGGGTGAACTTACACATGTGAGAACTCACAGACGGGTAAACTTACACCTGTGTGAACCCACA
>NW_014578600.1:44436-55379 GCF_000485595.1 Priapulus caudatus
TCTCTCTCTCTCTCTCTCTCTCTCTCTCTCTCTCTCTCACTAACACACACACACTCTCTCTGTGTCGCCCGCTCTCTCTCTCACTCACTCGCGCGTACTTTCTCTCACACTTGTTTGCGCGCTCGCTATCTCTTCCTATTATATTTTCCCGCTCACGCTCTCGCGAGCTCTCCCTTATTCTCTTCCTCACTATCTCTCTCTCTCTCTCGCTCGCTCTCCCATTCTCTCTTCATATCTTTCTCTTCCTCACTATCTCTCCCTCTCTCGCTCGCTATTTCTCTCATGCTCTCTCTCTTATTCTCTCATTCTCTCTCCATCGCTCTCTATCTCTTTCATGCTTTCTCTCTCGCTCGCTCATATTCTCTCATGCTCTCTCTCTCTCTCCCCCTCTCTTTTCTCTCTCTCTCCCTCGAGGTGAGAAATTGTCTATCGCACACGCAGCGACGGACGGACGGATCGATAGAAAGCAGGTCATGTAAACAGTGTCATTACGTGCCGGACGCCGTCCGCGCACTGAGGCGCGCTCCTCTCCTTCTCCTTCTCCTTCTCATTCTCCTTCTCCTTCTCCTTCTCCTTCTCCTTCTCCTTTTCCTTCTCATTTTCCTCCTCCTGCTCCTTCTCCTTCTTCTCCTCCTTTTTTTCTCCTTCTCCTTTTCCTTCTCCTTCTCATTATCCTCTCCTTCTCCTTCTCATTCTTCTTCTCCTTCTCCTTCTCCTTCTCCTTCTCTTTCTCCTTTTTCTTCTCCTTCTCCTTCTCATTCTCATTCTTTTGCTCCTTCTTCTTCTCCTTCTCCTTCTCCTTCTCATTCTTCTTCTCCTTCTTCTTCTCCTTCTCTTTCTCCTTCTCATTCTCCTTCTCTTTCTCATTCTTCTGCTCCTTCTCCTTCTCCCTCTCCTTCTCCTTCTCCTTCTCCTCCTTCTTCTCCTTCTCCTTCCCCTTCTCGTTCTCCTCCTCCCTCTCATTCTCCTTCTCCTCCTCATTCTCCTTCTCCCTCTCCTTCTCCTTCTTTTTCTCCTTCTCCTTCTCCTCCTCCCTCTCCTTCTCCTTCTCATTCTCCTTCCCATTCTCCTTCTCCTTTTTATTCTTCTGCTCCTTCTCCTTCTCCTTCTCCTTCTCATTCTCTTTCTCCTTCTCCTTCTCCTTCCCCTTCTCCTCCTCCTTCTCCTTCTCATTCTCCTTCTCATTCTCCTTCTCCCTCTCCTTCGTATCACGCCGGAAATCTGCGCCCCGGTCAGACTAAGTCCCTGCAGTATATACTACGTGCGCGTGCGCGTGCGTGTGTGGGCGACGTCTGCGACACGGCGAGTGAGGCGGTAGCAGCAGAGAGGTACTTTAGCCGAGATCAACGTCGTCAGAGTCTTTGGAGAAGGTCACGAGAGATGCGATTGTTGTTGCTGGACGACGCAATCAGCAGTGACTACTGACTCGTCGTGACGGCCTGGTGTTCCAGCCAACATAAGTGATACAGCAAGCTGCGGGGCGCGTGTTCGTCGTTGGTGCGTGCTACGTTGTGCGTGTCCACTGCGTACGTTTGCTGTGTTGCGACTTTATGGCTGTAGACAGGCGTCTATGGCCACCAGGTACAGCGGAGATGTCGTGCATTACGCAGTAGTGCGTAATTCGGTAGGTTGCGGTAAACAAGGCTCGTGTTGAGAAGGCGGCCGGTGTGCCAGCGCGTACCAATGCCTAGTCGGAGTGGCGCGATGGCGTTCGCGGTCGGCCAGGTGCTTTTGTCGGTGCGGCTGTACGTACATCGATCGTGCATGCGATGCGTGTGTGCGTGCCGTGTACTACGTGCATTGTGTGTGGCGTGCGGGTGTGGCGTGTTGTCAAACATGTACGTGCATCGTCATTGTTCATTAGGTGGGTTGTTGCTTGTAGGAGTTCTAGCGGCCGGCTCACGTATATGGGCAAGCAAGCAGCAACACGGGCTGATTAACACCGGTGCGCTTGATTTAATCAGCGAACGCGATTCCACCGCTGCTGCTGCTGTTGTTGTTGCTGTTGCTGCTGCTGTTGTTGTTGTTGCTGTTGCTGTTGTTGTTGTTGCTGTTGGTGCTGTTGTTGTTGTTGTAGCTGTTGCTGTTGTTATAGTTTTTGCTGTTGCCCCTACCGCTGTTCTGCTGCTGCGGCTACTGCTGCAGCGGCGTGTGTTGTTGGTTGCTGCTGATGCCTGGCTTCTATGTCTGGCTGCTGTGCTATTGTTGTTGTTGTTGTTGTTGTTGCTGTTGTTGTTGTTGCTGGTGTCGTTGTTGCTGCTGTTGCTCTTACTGTTGCTGTTGTTATTGTTATTGCTGCTGCTGCTTCTTCTTCTTCTGCTGCTGCTGCTGTGTCATTGAGCGGTCGTGACTTTTTTTGCTTCAAAATCGCATCAAACTATCATCAAATAACGTGAACGCATTGTGCGGTGCGTTCGCCTTCTATTGACGTCTGAATAAATGCAATTATCTCTCGCCGGGTGGCCAATCAAATACAAAGGGCTCAGGTTCGCGAATCGCGCAACAGTGACAGTGTGATAGTGTATCTGCAGCAGCAATCAGAGGAGGAGAGCTGTGGCTTCCCAGGGTAGATGCTTGCATGAGAATAGGCCGGACCAATGTACATGACTACATGGGGATGAGGGGATCCATGCCCCCCGCCCTTTGCATCCGGAATACCTCCTACATTTTCAGTGGCATCGGGAATCCTAACCATAATTTTGGGGCTGGCATCCTGGAATACTATTTTAACGACTGGCAGGCCAGCACCCGAATTAATAAACATAACAAACAGTAACCAATAGTCCAATACACAACATTTATTAACCGTTTATTTCCATGCACACTAATTTATTAGGTAAGCAATAAATACACCTTAATGTCAAGCTTGTTAAGGCAAATAATTGAAGAAAAGGTACACGAACTTTAATGCCCAGAAGTCGGCAATCTGCCTGTTTGAATTTGATTTGCCTTCTTGTCCTGGGCTGTGGCGGTTGTGGGTGATCTATACTGGTAGTAGGGGGTCGGATCCAAGAATTTTCAAAAAAGAGGGGGCACCAAATGAGGCAATATGTAGGTGAAATGTGGGGATGATACGGCGAGAGAGCGAAGCGAGTGAGGGGGGCGCAGGGGCGTGTATCAGGAATTGGACAAGGGGGGTCTAACCGTAGCCCATCACTTAGGACACGCGAAGGGGGGGGTCTGGGCGGCCCTCACACAGAAATTTTTTCGAAATTAGACCCCCTCAGATGCGTTTTCTGCGCGAGCAGGGGGGTCGCGACCCCCTGGACACCCTGTACACGCCCCTGGTGGGACCTTTTGCACTTTTTAGCTTAAAATGGTGGCAATCTGGTCGCATGAACTGTAGAGGGTATTTAACCTAATTGCGATTGGCAGCATCATGTTATGTGTTAAAATTTGATCAGTGGCGTGACCAGCCTTTCGTAGGGGGCGGGGGGGGGGGGAGCAAGACCGTCCAAATGTACCGAGAAATTACATTAGAGCTGAAATGTTTTTAAACCTTCATATATTTCTGACATGATCATGTGGTATTACAGAAGGCACATTCACATATCAAATAACTATGCAGGCTAGAGAAAAATATGGCAATTTAAAAAAAAAACTTATGATAACTCGAATATATTTCAACTTGAAAGAATGTTTGTATTAGTATGAGTATGTGGCGTGTATGTTCATTACAGAAGGCAACAATAAAATAAGTACTTTCTTCCCTAATGAAACATCCGTTACATACATGTATGACATATAACAAGTTGCAGGGCCAGAAATATATCTCTAACAATGTACCACCAAATCAAATTCTTAGTAAATGACTCTGGATGTTTTCTTTTGGCAGGAAATTCAGAAGAATGACTGACAAGACTTTGAATAGTTTATGTAAACATGCCAAATGGTCATGTCAACAAACTGGAACTCAATCTGTAAGCCTTATTACAACATTGAAAATGAGAAAAATAATTTTGTAATTTGTAATTTTTTAATAATGTAATTTTTTGTAATTTTTTTGTTGTTTCAAAAGGGGGGCACGAGCCGGATGTGCCCCATCTACATCCGCGCCTGGTAGTATATATATTTGCGGCCTCTTCAACACTTCATCAGCAGCAAAAAGCGCGTAAATATGGCCTAAATAAGTCGCCAGAAGTGCAACAACCCAACGACAAGGGCAATAAAGTTCCCGTTGTATACATTCATTAACATTAGACTTACACCGACTGATTCGATTGATTCCCGTCTGTTTTCCGCAGATCCTACGTGCGGGGGACGTCCGTCGTTCCAGTTACAGGGTAAATAGATCGCAAACATTTTTATTAAAAAATGGGCAGGAAAACGTTCAGAAAGAATACAATCGCCGATCATAGTATCAATTATTTCGCGTACGGAATAGCGCTTATACTGTCATCGCCTGCGTACGCGTACCGCACCTGCGGCGGTAACGGAAACTCTCTAAATAGGCGAAAATCCGGCGTACGAAAGGGCATTGACGCCCTCGGGGATAGGTAGCGCGATGTACTGAGAATGAGAAGAAGAAGGAAAAAGAGAAAGAGAAAGAGAAAGAGAATGAGAAGGAGATGGAGAAGGAGAAGGAGAAAGGAGAAGGAGAAGGAGAATGAGAAGGAGAAGGAGAAATGAGAATGGAGAAGAAGAAGAATAGCAAAATGTACGGCATATATGGTAGTGTGGTGTGTGTGTGTGTGTGTTGTGTGTGTGTGTGGGGTGTGTGTGTGTGTGTGTTGTGTGTGTGGTGGTGTGTGTGGGCTGGTGTGTGTGTGTGTGGGTGTGTGTGTGTGTGTGTGTGTGTGTTCGTGCTGTGTGTGTGTGTGTGTGTGTGTGTGTGTGTGTGTGTGTGTGCTTGTGCGTAGCGCGCGCGCGCGTGTGTGGTGTGTGTGTGTGTGTGTGTGTGTAATGATGTGTGTGGTGTGTGTGTGTGTGTGTGCTGTGCGCGCGCGCGAGCGTGTGTGTGTATGTGTGTGTGTGTGTGTGTGTGTGTGTGCGCGCGCGCGTGTTTGTGTGCTGCGTATGTGTGTGTATGTTGTGTGTGTGTGTGGTGTTGTGTGTGTGTGTGTGTATGTGTGTGTGTGTGTGTGTGTGTGTGTGTGTGTGTGTGTGTGTGTGTGCGCGCGCTAGCGTGTGTGTGTGTGTGCGTATGTGTATGTGTGTGGTGTGTGTTGTGTGTGTGTGTGTGTGTGTGTTGTGTGTGTGTGTGGTGTGTGTGTGTGTGCTTGTGCGTGAGCGCGTGCGTGTAGGGAGATAACAGAGATGTATATGGATGTATAGAGGATTAGTACAGCTATAGGTGTGCGCGTCTGTTGGGAAATGAAAAATATGTCCATATTAGTACGGGAAGGGTAGTAATGTGTAGGTTTGCATGTTAAATAATTGTGGAGGTGCGGAGGGAGAATGATGGCGGTGTATATGCCGAGGGGAATTAAAGAGATGCACAAGTCTGTAGGGTAATGGTAAAGATTTCTAATAGGTGTCCCGTCAGTGAGTGCTGCGGCGCATGTGTATGCTTTATTCCGGTAACCAATTGTATATATATATATATATATATATGCATTTCATATATGGGGTCTATGAACTTCCGATGTTTCCCGCTCAACTCGTGCGTCTTGATCTCAGTAATATACTAAGCCACATATGACTCACATAGGGTATGTCTGTGAAAAGGTTTCCCGCTACACTAGTGTTTACTTGATCTCGATATTATATCGAGCTAATTAACGGTTAATGTTAATTAAACTTAGGTAATTAACCGGTTACGCGCTCTACTTGTGTTTACGTTAGCCCAGTACTGTACTAAGGTACACACGCGTCACGTCGGGCTATGTCCATGAAAGGTTTCCCGTTCCACATACTGTTTACTTTATAGTAATACATCGAGCCAATTAACAGTTGACTTTAATTGATGCCACCTAATTAATCCCAACGAATATTTACATTAACTAATCACCTAATTTACCTAATTAAAATGTTACCTATCATGATCATAACTAAATATTAACCATCATGTTAGACTAAATTAACTATTAATTAAACCGAGATTCAATGTTAAATAATTCATCTTAGTTCACGCAATCAACCGATAACGAGCGGATGATCGTAAAAAAGAGCGTAAATCGCGGCGATCAAATTCGGTAAATTAGGTATCTGGAAACAAGTACATGTTGGTATAGACGATTTATTATGCAGTAAGTACAGTTTTATGCAATAGAATTCTAGAGTGTAGTATCCCCTTTAACTTCCCGTTCTCCCTCTCTTTCTCGCGCAGGTGATGGTGAGATCTAAGACAGGAAAGGAGGGTGCGAAGGAGGGCGCTCTCGGCGGTCCGCTGCAGACGATACCGGAAGAACTCGGCACGCCCATGTGGCCGGAGAGCAACGCCGACGCAGACGACTCGAGCGGAAGTTCTGGCAGCGGCAGCGCCACCGTCGGCACATCCGGGCACTCGCGCAAGCACCCGAAAGGCGGCGGCGGAGGCGGTGGATCGTCGCGGCGACGACGGTCGGGCGGCAACGCGCGCGAGCGCAACATGCGCCGGATGGAGAGCAACGAGCGAGAGCGGCAGCGCATGCACTCGCTCAACGACGCCTTTCAGAGCCTGCGCAACGTCATACCGCACGTGACCGAGGAGCGCAAGCTGTCCAAGATTGAAACGCTGAGTCTGGCGAAGAACTACATCGTCGCACTGACGAACGTCATCGTAGAGATGGAGAAGGAGCGCGATGCGTCGAACGCTCTCGGCTTCGCGCGCCGCAGCAGCAGCAGCAGCAGCAGCTGCAGCGATGTGGCAGCGGCGGCGGCTGCCGTCAGTATAGGCGGCGGCGGCGGCGACGGCGAGCCGACCAAGTAGCTAAATGATCCCCCGCAAAACCGACTTTCTCTCTCTCTCTCTCTCTCTCTCTCTCTCTCTCTCTCTTGCCTTCTCTCTCTCTCTCTCTCTGTCGCTCTCTTTCTTCTTTCTTCTCTCTTGTTCTCTCTCTCTCTCTCTCTCTCTCTCTCTCTCTCTCTCTCTCTCTCTCTCTCTCTCTCGCTCTCGCTATCATCCTCCAGTGATACGAAGCGAGCGATAGTCAGGGAAAGAAATGGAAGAAAAGGTAATGAGGTAGAAAAGAATAGAAAGAGAGAAGAGGAAATATTAAGATGGGGGCAAAGAAAGGATGAGATAGAGAGACAGAAATAAAGAGGGAGACATAGATGGAGAGGATGAGATGAGAGAGAGAGCAAGAGAGAGAGAGAGAGCGAGAGAGAGAGAGGAGGAGGGAGAAAGAGGAGGGCCGGAGACACAAATAGGGGAGAGAGAGAGCGCGCGCTCGAAAGAGCGAGGAAGGGGGAGTATGAGAGAGAGAAAGTCGGTTTTGTTGTATTTTTCTACGAGACGAGGGATCTCTCCCGCAAATCGCTGGAAAGCTAAGGGGAACCTGCGGAAGGTGAGGGACTTCCGCTTCCGCTTCCGCGTCGTCGACACGAGCCGCGACGTGCGCGCCATCACGCGGTGGTCGCCGTCGTCTACGAGCTATGACATAATCCACCGCTGCATCCACGACAGACGGAGCCACCGAAACAACTCGGAGATGTGATTATGAAGGGGGGGGAGGTGATGGGGCGAGGAGTGATGGAGGAAGGAGTGATCAGGAGAGTGAGTGATGGGGAGGGTGATGGGGCGGAGTGGTGAAGGAGGAATGAGGGGGTGGTGTAATGGAAGAGGAGTGATGGGGCGGAGTGATGAGGGAGGGTGATCAGGGGAATGGGTGATGGAAGAAGGGTGTGACAGGTGGGGGAGTGATGTGGTGGGGGAGTGATGAAAAAATGGTGGGATTGCTGGAAAAAAGAAGAAGAGTCGCGGTGAGAGGGGATGGGCCATAGGGAAGAGGACTGGCGGGTCACGGGGAGGGAGAAGTGATGAACCGGAAAAGTGATATGGATAGGGAGGGGCGATAGGGAGGGTACAGGATGGCGGGCCGGGCGAAAAGGAGTGGAGGGAATCTAAATATGTGGTGGGGACTGGAGTGGAGAGGCTGGGAGGGGGAGCGGAGTGAATGAATGAAGAGTGGATAGGAGGAAGAGTGAAGAAGACGGAGTGAGTGAATGAGTGGTGGATAGGGGGCAAGAGTGACTGGGAGGAAGAACGGAGTGAGTGAAAGAGCGACGGTGACGAGGGAGAGTGGCGGAGGTAGGGAGCCTAGGGGATGCGAACGTATAGAGGCGTATAGAGAATGTACAGTCGGGAGCTGTTGAAAGCACGACCCGTCATTCTGTGTGACTCTAGGTGTGCGCAGGTGTGCGCAGTGATACTGCGGTTGTTGCGCCACTATACGAACTATATGCAGGTATGTCTGTACCTGGCTGTCAGTGCGCATCGCCTGGCCGTCACTGCTGTGCGTGCGTGCATGCATGCATGTGTGCGTGCGTGCATGCAAGTATGCGTGCGTGCGTGCATGCAAGTATGCGTGCGTGCATACATGCAAGTATGCGTGCGTGCGTGCATGCATGTTTGAATGCATGTATGCGTGCGTGCATGTATGCGTATACGTGCGTGCGTGCGTGCGTGCGTGCGTGCAGGGAGAAGCACGATGAGCAATCACGCTTGCCGTAGGGTCGTGTCAGTGAAGAGGCGGCCGCGCACGTGTATACGGCGCTAAGCGCAGCATCGATCCGCATCGCAACAGAAGGATTACGTTAAGCCCCCCCTCCCCGCTACACCACGATACTCATATCAATGCAAACTACATGATTACATATATCCGCCTATCTATATCTATATCTATATCTATATCAACACACATACATATATATATCAGGGGTTAATAATTTACAAATTTGTCATTATTAACTCCTGATATATATATTATAATATATATAGATATATATTACATACCTACCCGTATAAATATACATATATAATATATATTGTCCGTATTTTTCTATGTGGTAGAGTTAGACACACACACATACACACGTCATGTGTATGCATGTATGTATGTATATACACACTATGTTTGCCGCGCTGTAAGATTGTTTCGCTGGCGACCGTTCTATATATAAATCGCCTTGTGGAAATTTAGATTTGTTACGCAGCCTGTTGATAGTTTGGTTTTGACGTCAAATGTGCTAGCGGGTGACGTGTGTACAGGAGAGTATCTTCGGAGGCTACAATTAGAATATAGGAAGGAGTGTAAGGACAAGTGGTAGGGGACGGTCATAGTTTCGACAGTGTGATTGGTTCCGCAAATTATTATAATAACATTATATTAGCGTCATTGTCGTAAGTGCGGGGCATTTGTATAGGAGATGTAGGTGATTGTAACTAGAATGTATAGTTAGTTCTGTTCCGTTCAGCATCAGCATATCATATTATATATATAGGCGTTCTATGCAGCGTGTATTAATGTAAAAATGTAAAAACGTATTGTACAAATATGAGTTTGTATATGCATAGAGCGTGTCATTGAATATATGATATATAGTGATATAGTAATAGAGTATATATATATATATATATATATATTATATATATATATATGCCTTGGCATGCACTCGTAAAGGGTAGTGTAGCGCGCTAGTGAACAACAGCATTTACCACGAGAAGAAATATCACGCAAACATGTACTGTTGTGTGAGTGCCAGTTGACGGCAACCCGCGCGAGATGACTTCAAGATGGCGGCCACCATGTCACACGGCTTCGCGTTAATTCCTTCTACTATCGTATACCTCTAGTCATTCTCGCACCACTCATCGACACGCATTCCCCCCCCCCCACCCACCCGCGATAGATGTTGACGTACTTAGCAATACTAGGGCAGTAGGCAATAGTGTGTAGATAGATAGATGATTATAGTAGTCGCTTAGTCGAGCGAGGGCCGCACGCGCGATGCGATGTCCAATATAATAGTGGTGAGATAAGATGGAAGATGCGCCAGAGGCGTATGTGCACACGCAGTCGCAGCTCGCTCTACCTTAGACACACAGCGGGGATGCTGAGCGCTGTGCTTAGTACATGTAAGGTCATGTGCGCGTCCTACGTCACGTAATGCGAGCTGCGGCCCTGACATTTGTCAACGCGAGTCGGCTGAGATCGTCAGCGAATTCTTGTCCGCCATCTTGTGACCGCTTTTTACGAGCACACCGTGAAAAGACGAGACGCGTGACCTTGGGTGTTTTGTTTTGTCGAACGTTGTTGACGAACTGTTGGTGTTTCTTTCGGGATTTGATATAGCGGGCGAAGATAGCGGCATTTGCACGGTAGTGAATCAATTCTTCTCGCTATGCGGCTGCGATTTAGAAAATAGAAGCGAGAGAGGTACGATCTCGCGAGAAACCGCGAGACGCAGTAGTTCTAGTTAGTTCGCATGAGATTGACATGTTTGTCCCGCTTATGTACGATGAAGTAGAATGAAGTATGAAGATGAAGAATGAAGTAGAATGATAGGAAAATAAAATATGCGTTCTGTGCCAAATAAGTTCCCTGCAGTGCTTGTTGTCGCTATACTATGTAGTTTGTTCGCATGATTGCTTAGATATTTTTTACTGAACTGAACTTGCATTGAACTGAAAGTTAATGAATGGCTCTTGCTACAAAATAGCCTTGCTTACGATAGTAAATTATTTTCTCCATGATTGCAATTGAGATTAATTACGTAATTCGTCGCAAATAAATAGTGAAAACCCGGCGAATTTAACCAGGCAGCCATACCGCAAAAAGGCAAGATATGAACAGGCGCGTAAAAAGGAAAATGGCGGAAAATAGATGTGAAAAAATGATAAATAAATAAAATACCTACGACGACAATAAATGAGAGAGGACGCGCGTGTGTGCACGTACGCACGCACGCACGCACACACACACACACACACACACACACACACACACACACACACACACACACACACACACACAACACACACGACACGCGCCGCACGACCGACGACACGACGACGCTACGAC
>NW_014578600.1:60049-67336 GCF_000485595.1 Priapulus caudatus
GGACGGACGGACGGACGGACGGACGAACGTACGACGGACGACGACCCATGGCAATAGCTCAGCTGGACGATTAGAGGTCAAGGTTAGCTAAAAATGATAGCATTAAAGGTTTTGATGTTTTTTCACACACTGTGGACAGCAGAAACATGTAAGGTTGGTTTTCGTGCATCACTCATACACGTCGGTAAATGTCCATAAATGTCGGTAAATTGATGCACGGATTGATTGATGTATCCCAATTAATAACAAACAGTTATTAATCTTGGCAACCTGCAACCACACTCATCCCACAAATATTAGTGATGTGTGTCACAGTTAGTATTAGTCAAGCGTAAACCGCATGCTGACGGCTTTTATAAGCACATACATATAGTCGCATGCAGACAGCAAGCTTAGTAGAGACCCATACCTGACCCACACATACAGCAAACACTATAAATATTTTTCAAGTGTTAAGCTAACATTTACACCGACAGACGCTAGTACCCACTACCCGATTCTATATATACATATGTGATGGCATTCACACGTACTCTACTGCTCTTTATTCAGAGAAGTTACGGATGTAACAGCAACTTGGGAAGTTTCCTCTATAGCCTTATATGGCAGCTCAACTGCATTTAAAGTCACTTGCTGTTATTGAAACGCGTACCTTGAACCCGGGATTTGTTGCAAACGTTGTAACGTCATTCATGTATTGTGAGTACTGGCGGACGGTGAGATTAGACTCGTTGTTGTCAAGATAGTGGTATGGATCCACAAATGCCTCCGGGCCAAACTTGACAGTAGATCTATCTGTTGAAGCAAAAACGTAAATGTAAAACTAAAGGGTATTTTTCATTTCTAAATCTACCAATTCTTGCTATACACATAGAAATGTTTACACAGTCCCATGACTGCACGCATACATCAGTTACCTCATACATGTCAACTAAATTGCTTTAATAACGTACACAGTTAGAATATACTTAAAAGATATCTAAACAGTCATACTATAGCACACCTTTAATTGCAATGTTGCCAAAATATCGACACTGACTAGTGTCACCCTGACTCTGAATGAGATCAAGACGATGGTAGAGAAAATCTCCTGCAGACGGCACCAGTGGTGACATCATGGAATGCTTTGCATGTTGCTCCAAAACCAATACCAAAGCTAGAGAATAACCGACTACACTAATCTGTTAAAAAACAAATATCACGTAAGACTGTAGTTTTTCTATATAGGCCAAGCAAAATAGAATCTACAGTGAAGATAACACATCGTCACTACATATCTAGAAATCTCTGCTAGTAAGGTAATAGTTCTAGCTTGGCCTAAATGTTTTTATATATTTTACAGACATATTGCTTCATACAAAATTCTTCCTTTCGTTTCCCTTTTTCTTGTACCTATAACATGACCAGCTCCTATAGATTGCCAATACTATACAGGCAAACAAACATTCCTGGAATAAATTATCTGAATAAAAACGAAAGACTGATAAACACCTGAATTTCCTCCTAGGACTTGTATTAAATAAATTCTGCATATCTTCTTCGCACTTATGGCGATGTCTTCCCTACCTTTTTAGCGAATGCCTTTACAATGTTCGCTCACCGGTCGCCAGTAGTACATGGCTGGGAACTTTTGCACGACAACTCCCTCTAGGAGAGTCTCCACTCTTGATTGGATGCTCTCAGCCATGAGCTGTTTGACACCAGCTTTCCCCTTCAGCATGTCGTCATACACCTCCAGGAAGTATTTATTCCGTTCGACATCCCGGATATCGACGAAGATTGGATCCTCATAAGCGCCAACAGGACTGAAAAATAGCAGCAGGTGGATGCGTCAGCTAGTGCATGTTTAATTATCACTCTCCCAGAGGGAGAGAAAGAAAAAGAGAGAGTGTGTGATAGATAGAAAGAGAGAGAGAGAGAGAGAGAAAGAGAGAAACAGAGAGAGAGAGAGAGAGAGAGAGAGAGAGAGAGAGAGAGAGAGAGAGAGAGAGAGAGAGAGAGAGCTCTCTCTCTCTCTCTCTAGAGAGAGAGAGAGAGAAGGAGAGAGAGAGAGAAAGAAAGAGAGAGAACGAAAGAGAGAGAGCGAAAGAAAAACAGAGAGAGATAATACTATGCACTTTCATCTCTATGTAGACTCGTAGAGTATCTCATTTCTCTTTAGACTACCGTGGATTCAGAGACACGTGGCAACTATTATAATGAACGCTAGAATTACTTGATTATTATTTATCTTATATAAGTATATTTTATGAAAACTATATCATGAATGCCAGGATGTCGTATGATATGACAAATTAATAATCCACAAAGATAAACTATTTGTGAGCAGGCGTGGGAAACTCCGCGTATATAAACGTCGCGTGCGTGTAATTAAACCATGTGCTACTTAGAGAAATAAAACATGCGGGTTGACATTACATCTCCCGCGCATCGATACATGTCACCTTAGGGGTGCGCGCGAGGCAGCCGCTACGCAACGTGAAACCAAAGACAATATTGTGATAATAGCACACGCGCGCGCAGGCGGTAAAACAACTGGGAATTTCCTCTACGCGTATATAAATAAATACATACCACGTCTGCATACAGCGGCCACTCGAGGGAAACGGCGAGTGGTTTTCATGAGTAGGTGGTCGCTCTGTAGAGGTTACTACTAACACGAGGGTGACTGTGTATACAAGCATCGCGTAATGGAATCAGGGGAGAAGGAGGGAGAAGGTTGTGGGTGTTCCCCTGCCGTCGTGCTAAAGTAGAATGCTTACCCGCCAGTTCTGTCTCTACGCGCGCGGCCCAAGGGGTTCGATTCTTCCTTGCGCAGTGTTTACACGGGGGTATTTTTGCGTGCGTCTCACTCCATTCTCACACGTTTCCTGCAAACTTGCTGTACGTTGTGCTGTGCGAAAACAAATTCTTCGCGTGGCGACGGAAATGAGGCTTCCTGTGAAGGCGACAGGTTTCCCGCAGCTTTTTTTTTCATCTACCGTCAGTGTTATTAAAGCCGCCATTCGTCCATAACCGAGAATTCACAGCTTTTTTTCGTCGTCCCCGGACACAGACAGTGTGTGTGTGCAATTTACCCGCCTATATGATAAACTAATCACCTTTTTCGGCATTCTTTACGCATCCTGAGAGTTTAGCGCGCTATCGATAAATAGGCGGAAGGCACGCACGGAGTATGAGCTTAAAGGAGAAGAATCTACCGAAAACCGCATTCGAACAAAATCCGAAAAAATCCGCAAGCCGAATTAGAAAAACATCCGAAAAAAACGGAAAGCAGAATTCGAAAAAAAATCCGAATAAATTCGAAGGCCGAATTCTAAATCATCTTTTGAAAACGACAATGGCCTTCATGGCGAAATCTACATGTGTTTATACTATGCACACTAAAGCATTCAGTGTTGTTTTTTTCGATATGCCGATATAGCTGGCTTAGGGATTAGGTCTCTGCATTACGACGCTCTCAGGCACTCTCGGGCTGACATTTACAGGTGCTGGGAGTACTTGTGAATCCCAGCATAGCATACACGCAAACAACATTGATCAGCATGAGCGCGGACAAACTGCTGCCAAATATGACAGCATCTGCTGTGAGCTGTCCAACACACACACACACACACACACACACACACACACACACACACACACACACACACACACACACACATGCACAGAAAAAGAGAGGAAGAGAGCGATAAATAGAGGATGGTGTTAGAGAGCGAGCGAGAGTGGGAGCAGGATATAAATAAATAAATATATATATATATCAAGAGCTAATAATACTGTATTATTGTTAGATAATTATTAGATATATATTTAAGTATTACGCTAATTTAGCATGATTAGCTCTTGATATGTATATATATATATATATATAATTTAACTATGTGAGTGCGCGTACTCAGCCCCGCGCTCACGCCGTACGCGCGCGTACATGTGATTTCTGATGCATGCATGCACTCGTATTCTCGTTCTTCTTGCGTCGTCTGCTTGCATCGCGCGTAATAATAAGAGCTATTAAAGCTCATTAGACGGGCCCGAGTCGCGGCAGCGCTCCTTTGAATCGAACAAAGGTAATTTGGCGCCTATTATATGCAAATTAGCGGCCGCCATTGTCAGCGGCCCACCTGAATGAATGCGTTCAGATTTATAACAGACGCCGTTGATTAAGGTGATTTTCCGACGTCGTCGCTGTCGCCATGTCAACGCTTTTCCGGTCAGCGTAGCTAGCTTGCATGCGATTTATTTTCATCCAGTTTAGTACTGAAGTAGTAAGCGGCACTAGACCTAATCATTATGGGAAGAGGAAGGAGAAGAAGAAGAAAAAGAAGAAAAGGAAGAAGTGGATGATGAGGATGAGGAAGAATAAGAACAAAAAGAGGAAGGAAGAAAAGAAGTAGAAGATGGAGAAGAAGAAGAAGAAGAAGAAGAAGAAGAAGAAGCAGAAGAAGAAAAGAAAGAAAAATAACAAAAATAGGAAGAAAATTAGGAGGATGTAGAAGAAGAAGAAGAAGAAGAAGAAGAAGCGCAGAGAAGAGAGCGAGAGACCAGTGAGCGTTCCCGCGTCACTGCGCATGCACACACGCCTTGCCAATTCCCTCCCCCCACACACACACAAACACACACACACACACACACACACACACACACACAATGCACACGCACGCGTGCGTCTATACGTATATACGTGTACTCGTCCGTGGGTGCTCGAAAATCATGTCCTTTCATGTCTGCAAGCAATCACTCGCTGCTCTCGTTTTTATCTTCAATCTGTGATTATACGCCCCTGTTCTGATATTCCCTGTAATTCCGTTGTTTATGATAATAAAGAATCAACCCTGCTACTCACGCTTAGGCGGACGGCAGTGAGGGCTTAAAATATGAACGGCGTATTTCATCGTGCGTTCGTTCGTGCGTGCGAACGAGCGTGTGGCGTGCGTACGTGCGTGTTTGCTACATCCGATCGTGAATGCGTATATGCGCTGAATTATTAGAGCGTGGTCGTAAAAATAAGGATAAAAGCAAAAACATCATAGAGAAATTATGCGAATAATCGACTCGCGTCAGTCTTCCGCTATACGCACAACGCGACATCACCTGCTTCCCAACGTGCAAATCCAAATGCAACGCATCTGTCAGTCGCGCGCAGAAATGTGACGTGTACGGTCTAGGTGCACACGGAGATGTCACGTGAGAATTCTAAGTGCACACAGAGACGTGACGTGTATAGTGTAAGTACACACGGAGACGTGACGTGCACGGTCTAGGCGCACACGGAAATGTTACGTGCTTGGTTTATGTGCACACGAAAATGTGACGTAGACGGTCTAGGTGCACACGGAGACATGACGTTCACGGTCTAGGTGGACACCGAGACGTGACGTACGCGATCTAGGCACACACGGAAACGTGACGTGAATGGTTTATGTGCACACGAAAACGTGACGTGCACGGTGTATGTGCACACGGAAACGTGGCGAGTACGGTCTAAGTGACCACAGAGACTTGACGTGCATGGTCTAAATGCACACGAAAACGTGAAGTGAACGAACTAGGTGCACACGAAAACGTGACGTTTTGCCGCAAATAAACCAAAGTGACGTAGCCGTTTCACGTGCTCGTCAAAACATGACGCACGTCCGCCGGCTGCGAGCGGCAACATGACGCCCATCCGCTGTGGGCCCTTCCCGCCGCACGGTGGTGTGGTCCGACAGAGGGTGCTGATTGCACTCGCCCGACGGGGCAGCGCGTGGACGTCTTTTGCTCCGACGCGGAAAAGAAAAATTCGAAGCGACAGACGCGCGAACGACAACACCGCGCGGGTTTTGGTGGGAAAGAGGAAGATGACGAGAGAAGGGGGAGGTGAAATGCAAAGAGAGAAATGGAAGCGAAAGAGGGAATGAGAGACGGAAGGAGGAGTAAGAAGCGAAAGAAAGAGTGAGACACGCAAGAGGGCCCAAAAGAGAAGATGAAGTTGAGGGATGAAAAGGAGGCGAAGGGAGAAGATGGGAGAAGGGAAAACAGAGGGAGGATAGCGAGGCGGAGGAGGGATGTAACACGCAGCCGCTGATAAATAGCAGCTTTCCAATTATCGACTTGGTGGTTTCTAATTGATTGCCTGCGCGCAAAAACAATTGGCACCCGCCTAATAACGCGGCCGTGACCAGAGACGCGCAGGTTGTGAGCCTTAATTGACTACCGCGTGCGCGCGCGATGGTGTGTGCGTGTGTGTGTATCGTCATATCCAATCTATCCATGGTCGACAAACATAATTGTGTACGCGCAAGAGTCGCTTTATCTCGCGGGCGCTCTCCTTCTCTCATTTTCCCTCCCTTTGTCCACCCATCTCTCGTTCTCTCTCTCTCTCTCTCTCTCTCTCTCTCTCTCTCTCTCTCTCTCTCAATCTTATTCTCTCGCTCTCTCTTTATTTCTCTCACTCTGTCAATCTCGCTGTCCCCTTCTATGTCTATTCATTGTTTCTATGTACTACCCTTCTTTCTCATCTCCTGTCCTCTTCTCTCTCGCTCCTCCTTTTCTCTTTCTCTCTCGATATTTCTCTTTGTCTCTCTTTCTTTCTCTCCATCTCCCTCACTCACTCCCTCCCCCCTCTCTTTCTCTCTCTATCTCGCGCTCTCTCTCTCTCTTTCTCTCTCTCTCCCTCTCTCTCTCTCTCTCTCTCTCTCTCTCTCTCTCTNTGGCAGCTCAACTGCATTTAAAGTCACTTGCTGTTATTGAAACGCGTACCTTGAACCCGGGATTTGTTGCAAACGTTGTAACGTCATTCATGTATTGTGAGTACTGGCGGACGGTGACATTAGACTCGTTGCTGTCAAGATAGTGGTATGGATCCACAAATGCCTCCGGGGCAAACTTGACGGTAGATCTATCTGTTGAAGCAAAAACGTAAATGTGAAACTAAAGGGTATTTTTCATTTCTAAATCTACCAATTCTTGCTATACACATAGAAATGTTTACACAGTCCCATGACTGCACGCATACATCAGTTACCTCATACATGCCAACTAAATTGCTTTAATAACGTACACAGTTAGAATATACTTAAAAGATATCTAAACAGCCATACTTCTAGCGCACCTTTAATTGCAATGTTGCCAAAATATCGACACTGACTAGTGTCACCCTGACTCTGAATGAGATCAAGACGATGGTAAAGAAAATCTCCTGCAGACGGCGCCAATGGTGACAGCATGGAATTCTTTGCATGTTGCTCCAAAACCAATACCAAAGCTAGAGAATAACCGACTACACCAATCTGTTAAAAAACAAAT
>NW_014578601.1:0-1333 GCF_000485595.1 Priapulus caudatus
CCTGTACACGCCCCTGCCGAGCAAATTGCCAACATTGAAAAACGAACCCCCCCCCCCCCCAATAGAAAGCTGGCTACGAGCCTGCTTATACGGAGGTTATTATACGAGGTACTTATACGGAGGTTATATACGGAGGTGTTATACGATCTTTGGTTTCTAGACATGTGGCGTTACGCTGTGCAGACAACTACGCAAAGAATGTCATCATGCATATGGCACACATAGGCCTAATTAGATTCAACAAAATAGCCTACATAAGAATTCCACAAGATCACAGTGATTTAGCAGATGATTCATTTTTAAGAAATATCCGTTTAAACACATAAAAAACAGTCTTTCGTCCAAAAAAATGTACATAGCTGATTCATGCAAATGGCATCCATCCAAAACGATGCCTCATCAACTGAGCTTCTAATGAAAACAGTCACAGATAGATGGGGGCATCAACATAGATCTGCTGAGACAATTTCACTTTGCCCCGTGTTACGCTTTGCTCCGGGACCCCTATATCTTTCTTGTAAACAAGCTGTGAGAATTTTCCATGTGGCACACGTCGGAATGAGCGCGTCGTGTTGAGGTAGGGGCCCCTATCTTCTTCCAGATAATAGGTCCTGTAAATTCGTCCGTATTTATCAAAGATTTATTTATTTATTGGCATCGCAAATATCATGCCATTAAATACCGATGTTGTCATCGATCCGCACCTGTCCGATGAATTCTTTCCCACTGAGTATCTGCTTAGTCAATATGACATTGCATGGACTGGTAGTACATCAACATGGCTATCACACCCGTTGTTTATTAGCTCATCCGACGTATAGCTTGTAGAATCGCATGAACGTGCGTGCGTCCGTGCGTGCGTGCGTCGGTCAACAGTTGGGCACAAATCTAAACGGCTCGACGTACGGATTCGAAAGTCGGGACGTGGGGGGGGGAATCCAAAAACGAGTTGGGATGTCGAAGCTGGGGGTCAAAGATCAAGAGGTGTAAAAGAAGGGGGAACATTCCCTCCTTACTTAAAGCGAGACTAGCGAACCATAAGGCATCCTTTACTACGGAATCAAAACGGAACTCGACAGAACTTAGTAAACATATTTGGAACTTGGAACACAACAACCTAGACTACGCGATTAAATGGAAGATACTGAGCAAAGCGCCACACTACTCGAACACTACGAAGAAATGCAACCTATTTGCAAAAGAGAAATGCAACCAGAGAAGTTCTACATATTGTGCAAACCTGAGACCGCGACACTGAACAAGAGAAACGAACTTGTTAGTAAATGCAGACATAAAGATACATTTTTATTAAAGGGATCGTTTACTCTTGGTT
>NW_014578601.1:2897-10397 GCF_000485595.1 Priapulus caudatus
GAGAGAGAGAGAGAGAGAGAGAGAGAGAGAGAGAGAGAGAGAGAGAGAGAGAGAGAGAGAGAGAGAGAGAGAAAAGGAGAGAGGGAGGGGGGAGAGAGCAATATAGATCAGCATTGATATTCTAACAAAGGCCGAAAGAATCAAGTCCAAGGTAGATCACGGCAGATTATTTCTTTGACTCGCCGCCAGGCTGCGCGTCTGAGCCACACACGAAGCACCATGGGTAGCAGTGATCTCTTTCATAGTCTCCCTCCCTCTGCCCGCTCTCCTCCTCTCTTCCTCGCGCGCTTTCCCGTCCCCCCCCCCCTCTCTCTCTCTCTCTCTCTCTCTCTCTCTCTCTCTCTCTCTCTCTCTCTCTCTCTCTCTCTCTCTCTCTCTCTCTCTCCTCCTCTCTCTCTCTCTCTCTCTCTCTCTCTCTCTCTCTCTCTCTCTCCGAGAGAGAGAGAGAGAGAGATTCTTCGCTCTCTCACTCTCTCTCTCTCTCTCTCTCACTCTGTGAGCGTGTGCGTGCGTGCGTGCGCATGTAAGTTTGCACCAAGTTGTAACGGTGTCGTGTTATCGGGTGTCACATACAGCTGTCGCGTTGGAAGGATGTGCCGGGTCCACTTACACCTACGACAACCTATCGGGCGGCATCATGACGTCACCAATGTTCCCTAATAATTACCCCAACAATGCCAACTGTAAGTGGCACTTCAAAGCTCCGCTTGGTAAGGTAAGAAAGTCTTTTGTTTATTTTGCTAGATTTATCAGCGAAATAGAACTTTGCTTAGCCGTAATTTGATCGTGAAGACGTAACTACGGCTACCTATTTACGGCCGGTTATAAGATACGATTAATTCATACGAAGAATTAAATTCAGATAAATAATATAATTTGCTTAAGATAAAAACGTCATCTTGGATTCTTCCCACATTCACACGCACGACCCTACTGCACGTTACAAATAATATTTGTAAAGTTGCATGAGCGTTTACACGAACGCAGCGACACATCACGTAATTGACCACGAAGTTCAGCTACGTGTGACGATTGTCTTCTTCGCAATGGCGCTTTTCTCAGAGCATATTAGAGAGTAGCTGAGTAAGACCGGCTTGCGTATTTTTACTACAGGTCGTACGGCTCGAGTTCCTTAGCTTCAACCTGGACTATGATTACTACTGCCTCAACGATTCGTTGACGGTATACAACGGTGTCGGCGTCAATGGTTCCTACGCAGCCAAGTTATGTGGGCTTGAAATACCCGATGACCAATTCTCCAGAGACACGGACATGTTCCTGCATTTCGTCAGCAGTACTAATAAAACAACTTATATAGGGTTCAAGATCCGCTACAGTTTTAATGATTCTAAAGGTGAGTAACGTCGTATCCCAGATGCACCTATAATTACACATCATATATGCAAATATTTGGAATATTTCGCCCCTTTCGGGTAAAAGATGTATATGCTTGTAGGGTATGAATCTTTGGATGTATATATATATATACATATATCAAGAGCTAATAATAAGGTATTGTATGTATATATATATATATATATATATATATATTGCGATGCTCTTTATTAATTACCTTTCAATTAGACAGTTTTGTCACTTTTGATTTAACGTCTCCCAGTCATTGTTTCTACCACCGGCTAGGTGGTAACAGGTAACATCCAAAAGGTCGCACTGGTGTGCCAAGTTGAGCTAATAACATCATATATAGATGAGTTATGAGCTATGAGCTATGAGCTATGAGTTATGAGCTCATCATATATAAGACATACCTGATATCATCATGAATAATGAATTACAGAATTAAATCATATATGAACACCAAAGCCATGCAAATGTTTTAATTTTTCATTTTCCAGCGCAGCCACATTCCTAGTCTAATTAAATTGTTACTCCTAGATATTATGATATTCCTGATAGCATCAAATGCACCCTAGGCTGGCCAACATATGGCTGGCTGTAGAGCCTCGTTCAATGAGCACGCTAAAATCCCACAAATTGGCCTTGAAATCGGTCACTACCATTTCCTCTCCCTCGCCCCACCTCGGGGGATTAGTCTTATCCAGATTGAAACCCTCATCGAAGCTTATTCTCTCCGCTTGGCTCGCTTCTTAAACAATCGTCCTTCTAAGTTTACAAACAAAACTTCGTTATGCCAGGTTGCTCCATTGGACACAAAAGCCCGCCAAACGCCAAAACATTCCTGCCCCCTTGGCCCACAACAACATCTCTTCAGAGCTGTACTGTTCGTGCAGTAAATTGACTATGCGTTGCGTACGTGTACACGTGGTTTGCGCGCTGCGCCGTGTGACTGCTGCTGTGCGTCCGTCGTCGCGTGCGTGTGCGCGCGGTGCGTTGTGTGTGCGACCCTGTGTGCGCGGCCGTGTTGGTGTGTGTGTGTGTGGACTGTTGCCTGTGGCTGTGTGTGTCGGTGTGTGTGTGCTGTGCGGTGTGTGTGTGTGTGTGTGTGTGTGTGCCCGTGTGTGTGTGAAGTGTGTGTGTGATGTGTCGTGGTGGCCGGTGGTGTGTGTGTGTGTGTGTGTGTTGTGTAGTGTGTGCTGCCTGTTCGTGTCGTGGATGTGTGTGTGTGTGCGATCTGCTGTGTGTGTGTGTGTGTATGTGTGTGCTGTGTATAGTGCTTGTGTGCGTGTGTGTGTGTGTAATTGTGTATGTGTCGTGTGTGTGTGTGTGTGTGTGTGCGTGTGTCGTGTGTGTGTGTGCGTGTGCGTGTGTGTGCGTGTGCGTGTGTGTGTGTGTGTGTGTGTGATATGTGTGTGTGTGGTGCTGCATGTGTGTGCGTTGTGGCTGTGTGTTGTGTGTGTGTGTGCCCAGACCGCTGTGTGTGTGTGTGTGTCAGTGTGTGCGTGTGCCAGTGTGTGTGTGTGTGTGTGTGTGTGTGTGTGTGTGTGTGTGTGTGTGTGTGTGTACGTGTACATGCGTGTACATGCGTGTATTTACGTGTCTGCTTGCGTGTGTACGTGCGTGACGGTGTGCGCGCGCATGTGCGTGTGTGTGCGTGTGGATGTTTCCTGCAGACGTGCGGACTGGCGTACATGTATACATTTGGCCGTGCGTAATACACACGTACGACATGCGTGCGCAATTCATCCAAAACATATTTACGCTACCTTCATATAGTAATCGTTTCGTATCGTCGGTTGTCACACACAGCTATCGACTGGGAAGGATGTGACGGGTACACTCATACCTACGACAACTCAGCAGGCGGCATCATGACGTCACCAATGTACCCTAAAAATTACCCGAACTACGTCGAATGCCGGTGGCACTTCGAAGCACCGCCAGGAAAGGTACGGCACATTATTACTAATTGTACCAGGATTGGTCCGTGAAATGGAATTTTCGCTCGTCCTCTAATTTGATCTTTTTCGCATTTACATTTGGTTATGATGTACCGGGAAACACGTACTAACGACAAAGATTACTTGTTTATTTGAGCAGCAGCGTCTCATAAGCTCCTATATTTTATGTCAGGTCGTACATCTAGAGTTTCTCAGCTTCAACGTGGCGTCCTCTAAAAACTGCTCCAATGATTCGCTGACTGTGTACAACGGAGCCGATGGCAATGCGAACATGTCAGCTAGACTATGCGGTTGTGAGATACCAGGCGACCAAATCTCCACAGACACCAATATGTTCCTGCATTTCGTCAGTAATGATAATGCAACTTTGATCGGCTTCAAGATCCGCTATAGTTTTAATGAATCTAAACGTAAGTAGTATAGATACACGCGATCCTTTCACAGATTCAGTTATGTGTTCACTTCATGAATAAAACAACAAAATACGCGACTTCTGTGGCTTCTTTCGAATATTTGTACGCGTGCAAGTGCGCGTGTGCGTACGTGCGGGCGCGTGCGTGTGTGTGCGTGTGTGTGCATGTGTGCGTGCTTGTGTGCGTGTGTGCTTGCGTGCGTGCGTGCGTGCCTGTGTGTGCGTGCGTGCGTGCGTGCGTGCGTGAGTGTTTACATTTGGCCTTACCTATGCGCTAGTAAGTAACAATCGTAGCGCTATTCTTGGTTTTTGTTTTGAACCTCTAGCGTGGGAAGGATGTGACGGGTACACTCACACCTACGACAACCCAGCGGGCGGTATCATGACGTCACTAATCTTCCCTAAGAATTACCCTAACAACGTCGACTGCAAGTGGCATTTCGAAGCACCGCCTGGGAAAGTAAGGAGATCTATTGGTTATCATGTGAAATTGGTTCCAAAAAACTGATTTATTTCTCTTCGAGTCATCATTGAATTTGTAAGGCAGCAGCGTCTGATAATCTCCTATATTTACTGCAGCTCGTACATCTAGAGTTTCTCAGCTTCAACGTGGAACCCTCCCGAAACTGCTCTAATGATTCGCTGACTGTGTACAACGGAGCCGATGAGTATGGTTCCATGTCAGCCAAGCTATGTGGACTTGAAATACCCGATGACCAATTCTCCAGAGACACGGACATGTTCCTGCGTTTCGTCAGCGATTCTAACGAAACTTACATCGGGTTCAAGATCCGCTACAGTTTTAATGATTCTAAACGCAAGTGGCGACATAATGATATAATGTCGAATGCAATTATTTACACTTTATGGAAAAATGAATATCGTGGTGATTTTATTATATTATTTTAGTTAACAATGAAATGTGTGACTGCGTGCAAATGTTTGTATATTAATTTTGTAATTTTAATGATTTTTGAATGAAAATGAATGTGCGTGCGTGCGTACGTGCGCGTGCGTGTATGTGTGCTAGGCCTTATCTATGCGCTAGTTATGGTAACTCCATGCAAAAACCGCGCCGTATTTATGATTGTCGTTTAAACCTCTAGCATGGGAAGGATGTGGCTGGCATACTCACACCTACGACAACCCATCGGGCGGCATCATGACGTCACCAATGTTCCCCCATAATTACCCCAGCAACGCCGACTGCAAATGGCACTTCCAAGCTCCATTAGGAATGGTAAGGCAGACCTTTGCTGATTTTTTTGGTTAGATTAACGTAATATAACTGTTCCTTTTCTCTATTTGACCTTGTAGACATTAGTCATGCATTTAAGTCGATTTATAATGCCTGCAAACGCACAATCGCGCCTCGAATTTTAGTTGAATCACCACGAAGCTTAGCTAAACGCTGCGTCCTCTGCCGTCCAAACGAAGGTGATCACATCATATAGAGCAGCAGCAGCGTCTGATAATCTCCTATATATTTACTGCAGGTCGTACGTCTAGAGTTTCTCAGCTTCAACGTGGAGTCCTCTAACAACTGCTCCAATGATTCGCTGACTGTGTATAACGGAGCCGACGCCAATGCGACCATGTCAGCCAGGTTATGTGGGCATAGCTTGCCCAAGGATCAAGCCTTCAACGAAACGAATATGTTCCTGCATTTTGTCAGCGATTCTAGTAGAAGCTACAGTGGGTTTCAGATCCGCTACCGTTTCAATGAAACTAAACGTGAGTAGAGATTTGTGCTCTCATACACGCTACGATAATCTGCGCTCTTCATACATACAAAATTAAAATGTAAAGTTGCTAAATTAATCTAGTTAAAAGGTACGATTGCACGCGTGCATGCGTGCGGGCGTTCGTGTGTTGTGTACGCGCACGTGTGTGTTCGTGCGTGTGCGTTTGTGCTTGTCTCCGTGTGCGCCAATCTCCGTGTGCACCAATCTCCGTGTAAGAACCGTACCGTAATCACTGTTGTCATCTAAACCTCTAGCATGGGAAGGATGTAACGGAGTTAATCACACATACGACAACCCAGCGGGCGGCATCATGACGTCACCATTGTTTCCCAACAATTACCCCAAAAATTCCTATTGCAAGTGGCAATTCCAAGCACCGCCTGGAAAGGTAAGAAAGAACATTAATATATACTAATCTACTATATAATAGTAGAAAGAGCCGAAGTGTCGTTTTCCGTATCTCCTCCGAAACCGTGCCACGTGTGCTCACGCGAATCAAGCTGGGGCCCCTTCTGGACGTCCCGAATACATTCCGCTACGTTAGAACGCGATATTTCGATGGTAAAGTGACTTTTTGAGTCCATTTTCTAAAAAATTATGTGCCCGAAGAAACTTCGGCATTCATCGGAAACCCGCACAAAATTTTAAGATCACGAAATCCGCATGCGCACACACGCACACACCAAAGCCATTGCGGCTGCGGTGTATAAACAACGGCAAGCAGCTGCCGCGCACACTGTGAGGGGGAAAAATTTAAGAGAAACCCCAACGAGAGACGGCGTGCAGTTGTATGTGTGTGTGTGTGTGTGTGTGTGTGTGTGTGTGTGTGTGTGTGTGTGTGTGTGTGTGTGTTGTGTCGTGTGGTGTGGTGGCATGCGTGCGGCGGTGTGTGCGTGTGTGTGTGTGGTGTGCGTGTGCGTGTACTGTATGTTGCGCGCTCCGTGTGTGTGCGTGTGCGATCGTATGTGTGTGCGCGCGCCGTTGTGTGTAAATGTGGTATGTGTGTGGTGGGTGCGTGTGATTGTGCGTGCGCATGCCTATGTGTGTGAATACGGGGGGGCGCGCGGCGAGTACGTGCGTGCGCGCGTGTGTGCACGACATTTGACAACGGAAGGTGTAACCGGTACCCGCGCGTTACTCGGCTCCCAATGCTCTGACAATTTCGACGCTGTTCGAATTGTCTAAGAGCATCGCACACACCACACTAGATATACATAACCTTTTGAAATTGTGTTAAAATATTAATCTGTTTCTCACAGGGTTTTAATGATAATATAGGCTATACTAAATGGTAGATGTAAAGGTAGAAAATAAGCATTTAATTAGGTGACGCCCTCACCTAGCTAGCAAAGCCACACTAAAACGCAAACGCACGCACACGCGCACCGCACAACACGCACACAGCAAAGACAGGATCGCCGCTGCGGTGTATAAAACAGCCAATCACTGCCGGCACGAGCGCTGTGAAGCGAAAAATAAAGGACAGAACCCCAACGAGATACAGCTGCAGTTGTATTGTGTGTGTATGTGTATGTGTGATGTGCGTGTGTGCGTGCAGTGTGCGTGTGGCCGTGTGCGGTGCGGCGTGCGTGCGTACGTGTGTGTGTGCGTCGCGTGCCGTGCGTCGCGTCGGCGTGCGGTGTGTGGTGGTGTGTGTTGTGTGTATGTAGTATGTATGTATGTATATATGGCGTGTGTTCGTGGTGGCGTGTGATTGTGCGTGCGCATGCCCGTGTGTGTGTGAATGTCGGTGTGTGCGTCGTGTGCGCGTGTGTGTGATGCCGTGTGTGTGCGCGTGTGTTGCAAATATTTGACGAACGGTGAGGTGTAAACCCCTGCCCCGGTCCGTCCACTGACTTTCAAGAAAATATATCTTTCAAAACTACTACTCAATGCATCTTTGCTTCTTTTTTTTTTTTTACAGAATTTGACTTGATTATTGATGCTTGCTAACCAGAAATTATATTTTCAAAAATATCTCAATAAGTAACAATTGTACTTAATAAATCACTCCATTCTCCCC
>NW_014578601.1:15397-20998 GCF_000485595.1 Priapulus caudatus
TCCCATCCGCGCGATTATTTCCATACCGGTTGCGCGTCACGCTCGCTAGCGTATCGGAACGCATAGGGTTAATCGGTAGGGTAGTAGGGTAAGCATGGTACGGTAGCTAGGGTTAGGTCGGGTTAAGGTAGGTAGGGTAGTTAGGAGCAGCTCATCTAAAACCTCAATCATAATTTTATTATCCCAAGGCGTTATTCGAAATCGCGACCGCCGCCATCTTGTCCTCCGTAAGTATAAAGGCGATCAACATAAACACTCCAAAAAACGGTCTTGCTACGCGTAGAAGCCCTTGTAAACACATATCAATATCTTTAAGTAGTCGAGTACATAGGTTTAGCGACTGGTGACTACGCAAGGGCATCCCATACGCCCCAGGGGCGGACGCGCAACGGTACGAAAAAAAATCGCGGCGCCCCGGCGTGCAGGGAGTCACGTGGATAACGTGAACGATACAGTTCAAACATTCAAGCCCTAGACGGAACTACTCAACTCCAACACCGCCACTACTAACCCTCACACTAAATATTAGTTCGCCAGCGCTAATATATAGGCAGTTATTCACAAAAAATAAACTATGGGGAACAGATACATATGCAAAAAACCTAACCCTAGCCTAACCCAAACCCTAAGACCCTACCCTAATACAGCACTAACCTCTTAAATAAACAATTAAAATAAAAAAATAACCACAACCCTAACCCTAACCCTACCCTAACCCAATCCTAACACTATCCTAACACTAAGGCGCCACGTGCCGTCACCTCCTACGATATCACACCTGTTCCAAGTCCAGAGCAAAGCCAAGCACCAATCATGAGAACCCTTCGCGCATCTGGGGACAAAAAATGACGCTCCCGACGCATATTTCCATAACCGTGACCGCCAGCGCTCTGCATATGCGTACGGAAATCAATATGGTAGGTAGGTTAGGTAGTAAAGCCAATGGTAAAGGTGGGTAGGGGTTTAGGTTATGGTAGGGTAGTAGGGTTAGGAGGTTCAGCCATCTAAACCTCAATCATAAATATTCGCAAGCGCTTATCCGAAATCGCGGCCACCCGCCGCCATCTGTCTCGTTAAGTATCGAAAGCAGATCATTACTACTCAAAGAAACGTCTTGGCTAGCGATAGAAGCCTGTTAAACACATATTTAATAATCGAGAATAGTTTAGGGAGCTGTGAGCTTGGACCAATCATTCCCAATACGCTCCCCGAACGTGCTGACGTGAGCTCAAGCGACGGAAAAAATAATCTCCCCGGAACGCTCTATTTTCGTACCGAAGCAAAATGCGCAAGTCCTCTTATGCTGCTTTGATGCTATGACACGATAAACCTTCAAACAAAGAAGAACAAACCCAATATTGTAAAATATGGTTTTACTTTCATCTATCAGCACTTATAAAAGTAAGTTAAAACACACATTTACTCATCTAATATAAGAATATAAATCACATAATACAATTCATTGTAACGTGTTATTTCATCTTAACTTATAAGGGTTGGCCTCGTAAACGTCCGTACACTTACTACATAACGATAGCAATATCGACGGACATAAAGCCCTTCGCTCGGTCGCAGATAAAGATAGCTCCGCGGAGCCTAAAGTATTCAGAGCTAGAGTAAAGAATAGATAAAAATTAAACCCAACACAATGTAACCCTATCAATATGTTCGATTAAGCTGACATATTTTTACCCCCTCATTAATTCAAGATGAAACAAATCATAAATGTGACATTAAGCCTTTCAAAACTATATGCAATACTTTCATACAAAATTATTCATCCAACTGAAAGAATTAATATAGACCAATTACATATCCTAACAGGGTCAAAACGATATTCAGGACAGGGTATCAATACTTTTCAAATCCATGATACATATCAGCAAAATCTCGCCATGACAAAGGCCTTCCAGTTCTCTAAAATTGAAGTCGAAATCGCAACCATAATAATGTAATAGAACAAGGTGAATAAACCAAACAAACCAAACCGCACATAGAAATAGTTGTATTATTCCATCTGGCATCTAAAGTGTATTTCATATGCCCGCAGCTAAATAAAGTCATTACACACCAAGCTTTCATGTACATCTTTAAAAAACAGGTACAAATACATTACAGCAGACAATTATCTGTATGTCAATAGATAGAGGTGTCAAATAACTGTCACCGCGTTTAAAAATAGTACATACATGTATTGTGGGACTAATTAAAGCCAAATGGACATAGTTGAACGTGGAAAAAACCCCAATTGAAATTACTTGTAATAGATCATAAATCTTATATAGTTTTGTATGGAATTGATAATGCCGCTGAGTCATAATTCTTGCTTAGAAATACTCAAATTTTCAAAGAAAGAAGCAAAAATTATTAAAAAATCAAAAAATCGTTGGCGTCCACCGACACGCCATTGTAATACATAGGATCTTGCTACTTGGGTATTGATAACATACAACAGTTCATTCGTAATGTTACTACGATGTAGTAATGGTTACGAAACGTCTTACGAAGCCCAAACTCATCTCTATAACTTAAGATTAAGATAAAAAACACAAGTACACAAAGAATGTAAATAATGATATAATTCTATAATTAAAGTGAGTAATTGCTGGTTTAAACTTACTTATAACTCTTGATAAATGAACTAAAACAATATTACAATGGCGTTTGTTCTCATTTGAACTGTTTTTGTTGGTGTTTGGGGGTTGGTTGTGTTAAAAACAGTCAAAGCAAATCAAAGCAGCCTATCAGAGAACCTTGCGCATTGCGTACGGAAAAAAATAACGCTACCGGACGAAAGCTCACGACGAACGTTTCTCGTACAAAACGACTCGGTCGTTTCACCCGAGTCTTCGACCGCATTAACAGGAGTGGGGTGCGAAAAACGACTCGTCGAAAACGACTCGGGGATCCGGTTCATTGCCGTGTGATACTGCGCGACTCGGTTGAATTAGTACGTCACAACACGAAATAAAACCAGAAATAGTGAAGTCTCAGTCACGTGTAAGAGTTGATTGTTTAATTCCATTGTTCCTATGACGCAATTGATTTGTTTCTCAGCTCACAGCTCGCAAGCGTTCGTGTGAACGCCTCCTTCAACGACGCTCCGTCGTTCGACAACCAGGTTCGTTTTCGACCCTAGTCTTCGCTTCCGTGTAGAACGCGGCTTATGACGATTATATACCACCCATAGATCAATAAAACGTTGTAATATCCTATATACACATCTTTTTGATAAATCGGGATTCAAGCCTATCTATCATGTCTTTGAGGATCTGCCATATAGACAAGAAAAAAGCAATTTTAAGTAGCCATTTACCATTTACGAAATATATCCAGTTCTGCCCGGAATAAGATCATAACACTGTAACGCGTATACTACCTGTATGATACAGTCGGTAGTTCGTCACATAACACTATCTACCACGGAACATATCTTACACTATCTACTATGGAAAGTGTATGAAGGGCGGAAACCAACCAGCCTGTATCATACAGTTTTGTGCAACCGGTATTACTGCTCACGAAAAGTAACACGGTACTGTTGTATCAAGAAACTGAAGAAAGTAGAAAATTAAACTAGTATTATACAAAAAAGCAAAAATATCACTATGCACAATTTATTATTATGTGCATCTGAAAAGTGCTGGATGTAACATTGTTATCAAAATCAATCGTTAAACCGGAAATGCGGGAAATTTAAAGTCGCACTATTTCCAAAACAATATGGCGACAGTGAATCTTTCCAGTGAGTGATGTTATTAATATCAAACGTTTACCGCGACACAGTGACTCCCCATAGACCATTGCTCGAGTACACTAATCATCAATAAGCAAACAATATGCAACGACGGTGCAAATCCACTTTAGGCACTATAGTATTACTATTAGAAGTGGATGCACAGATTTCTCGTATCATCACGACACACTTCAGCACAGACTTTCTCATAAATGACTAACTTTAGCAGTCTAGATACATCCAAGTCAACCATACTCAGACAAGCCGGCGATTCCGGGCTATAGACAGACTAAGTTCAACTATGACAGGAACAGTTATATCAAATGGAATGATGCAAAAACCCTAACTCCAACCCTAAACAACATTCGGATACCTAAAGCTAAGGTATACTTTATGACTTAGGGTTAGGGTTAGGCTTTTTGCATCATTCCAATTGATATACGGAGAGTCTGTGCATCAGTTGATGTAGTCCGAGCGGACGCAGACGGATAGAGATGATGTCGATTTTAAAGGGGCTACCCCCACATTTACGAAAATGACATAGGCCTCAATCTGGACATCATCTCTATCCTTGAACCACGCAGGCTCCAGTAATGGGGTCTGCGGCCGTGTCTATCTCAATCATGGAAAGCCACCTCCAGTTTGGAGGTGGCACTTATAAGTAATATATGCGCCCGATCAGGGAATAAAATACACGGGAGCGACGAGCGATTTCGCTCTGGTAAGCTCTAAAATCGCTCTGGTAAGAACAATAACGGGAGCGATCGCCCGAGAGAAAATCGCTCCCGTGGCTTGATAAATTGAAATGTACACAAGTAGGCCCTACGTACGTACAGCGAGCGTTACATATACACCAGTAGTTTATGAGATAAAGGTTATCTCATTAACTCCTGATATACACCGTGCTGGGTTTACACTGCCGATTATATGCAGTCAAGTTGGCGTTTTTCTTTTTTGACCCGTAGCGCGCGCGGGGCGACGCGGATACGCATTTTTGCATGTATTACATGCTGCCAGCGTGGCGCCTAAAGCAAAAACGTGTTCTCCCCCTAGGGTGGAGACACACACCCCTGATTGCTGTTGTCTGATTGGCCACTTGGCAAAAAAACGTCTAACCCGCCTGCTCCGAGTTAGGGAAATTAGAACATGTTCCAGGGTTCTCCCCAGGATGAAATTGAAACAGGGGGAGGGGAGGGGGGGAAAACTAGGGGGGTCCGGAGCGTGTTTTTTTACCGTACCACTAATTAGTGCGTAAAATCGCCACCACACCATAGACGGTATTTGGGGTTCTTGTATATATAAGATAGCCGAGTCGGTGTACAGTTAGTGTTGGGTTCGGGGCAGGTTAACTGTTTGTACTTGTGTATGGTCTGCAGTGCATGCGTGGTAGGTGTAATGTATTATAATTCCATGAGTGTGTCAAATTTCTGTTAATACATGTACCTATAATTATATTTACATTATACATATCACTAATCACACTTGTAACTCATGATCCAAAACATCCTTTGAATCGATTCGCGCGGGATACATAAGCTGGGTTTACCTGACGATTTTGAGTTGCCAATTGTACGAACTTGGCAGTTTGGCAACTGACAATCGCCACTGTGTAAACGCAAAAGTCGTACGTCGCACGATCGATAGCAGTGAGTCGGTAGATTAGAACGCAGGTTCTCCCTACGTTGGCGAAACGGGGCGCACGCGCGCCCGTTGGGAAAATCCCCCCTGTTTCAATCGTTGTGCCCCGTTTAAATTACCTCCCCCCGATTAAATTCCACCACAATAAAAGTTTGACAGCGCGGGAATCGATCGTCAAGAATTCCCATTCGACAGAACCACCGACGCGTGTATTTTAAACCTATCCT
>NW_014578601.1:21023-28891 GCF_000485595.1 Priapulus caudatus
CGCATAGGATTGTATAAATCGGGCGCAGGGTAAAAGATACTTTTTTTTTCACCAGAGCCATTTTTCTGACTTGTCGAAAATTTACCAGAGCCATTTTTTATGTATCCAGAGCCAAAAATACGTAATATAATCAATATAATGTACTCTTATTTTATTTGTGGGGATGGGGACATCAATGTAAAGTGTATGTATTATTAATTCCATGAGTGTGTCAAATTTTCTGTTAATACATGTACCTATAATTATATTTACATTACTACATATCACTAATCACACTTGTAACTCATGATCCAAACATCCTTTGAATCGATTCGCTGCGGATACATAAGCTGGGTTTACGCTGACGATTTTGAGTTGCCAAATTGTACGAACTTGGCAGTTTGGCAACTGACAATCGCCACTGTGTAAACGCAAAAGTCGTACGTCCAGCCGATCGATAGCAGTGAGTCGGTAGATTAGAACGCAGGGTTCTCCCTACGTTGCGCAAACGGGGCGCACGCGCCCCGTTTGGGAAAACTCCCCCCTGTTTCAATCGTTGTGCCCCGTTTAAATTACCTCCGCCCCGATTAAATTCCACCACATAAAAGTTTGACAGCGCGGGAATCGATCGTCAAGAATTCCATTCGACCAGAACCACGACGCGTGTATTTTTAACCTACCACGCATGCACTGCAGACCATACACAAGTACAAACAGTTAACCTGCCCCGAACCCAACACTAACTGTACACCGACTCGGCTATCTTATATATACAAGAACCCAAATACCGTCTATGGTATGGTGGCGATTTTACGCACTAATAGTGGTACGGGTAAAAAACACGCCCCGGACGCCCCCTAGTTTTCCCCCCCTCCCCTCCCCCTGTTTCAATTTCATCCTGGGGAGAACCCTGGAACATGTGCTGTTTTCCCTAACTCGGAGCAGGCGGGTTAGACGTTTTTTTGCCAAGTGGCCAATCAGACAACAGCAATCAGGGGTGTGTGTCTCCACCCTAGGGGGAGAACACGTTTTTGCTTTAGTGCCACGCTGGCAGCATGTAATACATGCAAAAATGCGTATCCGCGTCGCCCGCACGCGCTACGGGTCAAAAAAGAAAAACGACCACTTGACTGCATATAATCGCAGTGTAAACCCAGCATGGTGAATATCAGGAGTTAATGAGATAACCTTTATCTCATAAACTCCTGGTGTATATGTAACGCTCGCTGTACGTACGTAGGGCTACTTGTGTACATTTCAATTTATCAAGCACGAGAGCGATTTTCTTTCGGGCGATCGCTCCCGTTATTGTCTTACCAGAGCGATTTTAGAGCTTACCAGAGCGAAATCGCTCATCGCTCCCGTGTATTTTATTCCCTGATCGGGCGCATATATTACTTATAAGTGCCACCTCCAAACTGGAGGTGGCTTTCCATGATTGAGATAGACACGGCCGCAGACCCCATTACTGGAGCCTGCGTGGTTCAAGGATAGAGATGATGTCCAGATTGAGGCCTATGTCATTTTCGTAAATGTGGGGGTAGCCCCTTTAAAATCGACATCATCTCTATCCTTGAGCAGTCTGCGTCCGCTCGGACTACATCAACTGATGCACAGACTCTCCGTATATCAATTGGAATGATGCAAAAAGCCTAACCCTAACCCTAAGTCATAAAGTATAACCTTAGCCTTAGGTATCACGAAATGTGTTAGGGTTAGGGTTAGGGTTTTTGCATCATTCCTTGATATACTGTCACTGTCATAGTTGAACTTAGCTCTAGTACTATAGCCCGCGGATCCGCGGGCTATAGTACTAGAGCTAAGTTGAACTGGAATAGTATCTAGACTGTAGTATAGTCATTCTGGAAAGTCTGTGCATCAGTTGTCAGTTGATGATACACAGAAATCTGTGCATCACTTCGTAATAGTAATACCTAAGGTGCCTAAAGTGGATTTGCACCGTCGTTGCAATATTGTATTTATAGTATGATTAGTGTACTCGACTAAATGGTCTATGGGAGTCACTATAGTCGCCGGTAAACGTTGTATAATAACAATCACTCACAACTGAAAGATTTCACGTCGCCATATTGTTTGGAAATAGTGCGACTTTAAATCAGCCCGCATTTCCGGTTTAACGAATTTGATTTGAAACAATGTTAAAATACCAAGCACTTTTTAGAGCATGCATAATAATAAATTGTGCATAGTGATATTTTTGCTTTTTTGTATAATACTAGTTTAATTTTCTCCTACTTTTCTTTAGTTTCTTGATACAACAGTACGTGTTACTTTTCAGTGAGCATAATACCGGTTACTAACCTGTATGATACAGGCGTTCCGGTTCCGCCTCACGTACACTTCACCACTAGTAAGAGTAAAGGTGTAGATAGTGTAGATAGTGTAGTGAAGCGAAACATACGCGCCTGTATCATACAGGTTATACCGTACCAGTGTATGATACTGTATTCCGGGCAGAAACTGGTATATCATTCGGAAAAGGTAAAGGGCCTACTAAAATTGTTAGTCTATATGGCAGACCTCACAGCCATAGATAGATAGGCTCTGAATCACCGATTTATACAAAAAGATGTGTATTACATAGATATATACAACGTTGTATATATCTATGGTGTATATAAACGTCATATAAGCCGCGTTCACACGGAGCGGATAGGAAACTCCGCGGTCGAACGAACACGAAGCGGTCCGAACGACCACCGGAGTCCCGTGGAACTTACTTTAATCTGAACTTGAATCATTTATCTACGTGCATGTACGCTATGATGTCCTGGTAGCGGCCACAACATAAGAATATATCAAGTTGTTAACCTAATGATAAATATAAACATTAAAAAAAAATGGTCTGTCTTCATTCACATTTGTCAACCAATGAAAATCACTTCAGGTTACTTCGGCTATTCCCGATGTTCAACAGGAAACATGGTAGGTAGTCTGCGCCATCTATGGTTATTATTTCCGAGTGAACCCGAAACTACAGGAAGTGAATCTCATTGGCCGATGGAAAAATCGGTCCAATATGGCCAAAAATTTTGACGTTACTCTTACTAGGTCCAGGATGAATTATTGCATGAAAACAAAGTTCTGAAACGGAGATAAAGTCTTCGGAAAGCGATATTGACAAACAGAAGGTCTGTACTTGATATTTTGGGTCGATATACCCCCGTCACGCCCTCAGTGCTACTCGATTCACCTATCCAATGCCCACAACAAAAATTGCAACAATTTTTACAAGGGTGACTGCAGACGATAAACCCGCACCCTCAGATTTGCAAAGCGGAGTTATAACGTCTGCATTTGCGGACTACAGTTGATGATACACAGAAATCTGTGCATCACTTCGTGATACCTAAGGTGCCTAAAATGGATTTGCGCCCATGATAATTGATATGCCACATTCCTGAATTGTTGATGAGTACAGATGAGATGACTGAGATTGTATGCAATACCGCATACTATTACTTGTTATATTGGTTCGCATTAATTAAACTCGGCACTCGCTCAGATCATACAGACCTGCCAAGGCCAAGGCCACAGGCACTTGGAGCGTTTCAATAAAATATAAATTATAATGCTAAATAAATACGAAATCTATTTATTACCAAAGTCTTATTATGTTTCTCTACTCTCTTTCACCTATTATTGCCGACAATTTGCTGTAAATGCAGTCCAAATGCTCATCTGCAACACACTGTCACACGCTGGCCACCGTACGCTAGCTGCTGCACACTGACACATAAATATATAGCAGGTAGGAAAGCATTCTGCCAAAATTCGCTCGATGCTCGCTTGATTTCACGCGAATACAACACAAACATTCAACCATTCCACTCCATCTTTGTTTCTATTTGAAGGTCAGTGTTTACTTGTTATAAAAATATACTATCTGTGTTCGTAACCGATCTGTGTCACGCGAAATCACACAAAGCCCTTAAAGGATCTTGCTGTGCCCGTCGGAGCATCATGCGCGTTAACAGTTTCCAAAACGATAGTTTGTAGTGCCGGTAAAAAAACTACCAGACATACAGCCTGCAGCCACAGGTCATACCCTTGGCTGTGTCATACTCTAGCCACGGGTATAGACGATTTCCACGCTGGCTGGAATGCACGCATCTTTTTCGTCTTATCATAGACACGCTGGCCATCTATTTTCTCCTGCCTGCGATTTACGTTTGGAAGGTGAGGGCGAGCGCCGTCCAAATACTTTCCACATAACAACCTTGATGTAGTAGTTATACTATTGGATAATTATGTACCTACTATTAGCTTCACTACTATTTGTATCACTGCTTCAAGTAACACACGCATGCGATGTGGTTGTGATGTAAATACCTTGCTATGAGAGGCGTACATAACTGATTAGTTGCGTTATTTCTACAATCAGACCGTTTTTTTATGTCAAACAGCTGTCAAGCGATCGATCCATAGACTGGGTTCGTGGTCCCATTTTTTTAACAATGTTTGTACTGCCGTAGTAGGGTCTAGCATGCTTAGAGGGAACATTGTTAATGGGGACGAGTTATTATATAGCTCTTTGGATCTTGGATGAGAGACGCTGCCGCGGTAAAATCGATGGGAAATTGGGACGGTGAGGGACGGGGAAATATAACTAGTCCGGCCGGACTAACTGCTATGGGAATCTACTAGTCGCCTTCTGATTTTTTACTAGTCTCGACTAACGGACTTAGCGTTAGTGTCGAACCCTGATCTGTATATCGCAATAATAATTTATAAACCAAAATAAATGCACAATTTGTGACCGTAGATGGCGCTATACCGCTTTGTACCGATGGCGTTTGAAATAAATAGGTTATTTTGCGTTCCGACAATGTTTTGTAAATCTTTACTCTAATATAGACGTTTTATCGGTAGGGTGGAGAGGAAATACCAATTTTGCATTAAAGATATTGTCAATGAAATCTTGTAAAACGAACCAGATGAGTGTGACACCACAGACTGTTTGTGTTTATATAATATGCTATATAATTGCCAATCCCTACCTAATTGCATAATTTTTTTTAAATATCAAAGCCCCTAGCCCTTATTCATTCACATACCAAAAATGAGCAAAATCCGTTGAACCTGACTGACTAATGGCAATTCCCATTTTTGCCAAAAAATTGCGGTGGCTCGAAAGTACGTCGACTGGCGTGCTTCAAAATAGGACGTTTAATATGGGAGCATAGCAGTAACAACTATACCCAATTTCATACATGTGGGCCAAACGGTTCCTGAGTTATCGTGGACCAAAGCGAAATGTTGACGGACGGACGGACGGACGAACGGACGGACGGACGTACGACGACCCATGGCAATAGCTCAGCTTGACAATGTCAAGGTGAGCTAATAAAAAATCATAAAATGGTAAATAAACACGAAATGTATTTACTACCAAAGTCTTTAATGTTTCTCTACTCTATTTCGCCCTATAATCACCTGTAAATGATGGTCAATGCTCATCTGCAACCGAGCTGTGTCACGCAAATTCACACACAAAGCCTGACGAAATCTCGTGCGTTCGCGCCCGCGTTGGGCAGTTTATGTAAATGGCTGGCGGAATCAGGAAACACCCACCGGCGCTCGTCGTGACTCATTTTTGCGCCGCAACGCTGCAACGTTTTTGCAACGCTCCACTGGCGGCTTTGACGAGGCTCGTACGGGAGTTGGAAAGCAGCGTGCAGGTTTTCAGATTTGAAAAGTACAGGAGGACTACTAATGACTCCCTAGAACACCATAGGGGGACTTTTCACGCTCCATAATCACACCCTTAAAGAGGCATGATGGAGAGCTTCATTAAAAAATCACACCCTTAAGAGGCATGATGGAGAGCTCCACTAAAAATCACACCTTAAAAGGTCTGCCATTGTTTTAAGATACGAGCGAAGAGGTGTATGAAAGCTGCATTCTCATTGGCTACTGAAACAAAAGTTGGGCTAGAATCAGTGAAAAAAATTTTTTTTTTCTTTCCGCGTGCTCTTTTTCCAAACCCCCGAAATTTCGGGGGCTACTTTTTCATTTTCCAGGGCTTTTTTGCCACTTTCCAGGGCGACTATTTTCCAGGGCTGTTTCCTCAAATGTACACACAAGCACAGTAACTAATACACACTCGCGGGGGCGCGCACACACCACACACATGTCACACGCACGCACGCACGCACGCACACACACACACAGACACACACACACCCACCAATTTAGCAAGCTTGTACAGACAAAACAAAGAACATTCAGTCAATATTCAAGACAGTTATTCATCAGACTGACAGACTAGCATGATAATCACAACTCACAAGTCACAACCGAATGCACCTTGAATAGTGAATACATCACAGGTTCAGCTAAACACAGACTATTACGGCTAGCGCAAATAGTGGAGTGTCTGCTAGTAGTAGTACGAGCGAGGAAGATCGATTGTTTATATGCGAAGTCTCTTGCGGCTGGGGTCCAGGGCCCGCGTAAGGCCCCGCGTAAGGGGCCGCATTAGGGCCCTGGAAGCTCAGGGGGTTTGAGAAAGCGGCCCGTGAGGCACGTGTGTATGGCTGTGCACATCGACGCTGCGTACGTGCCTGCTGGCAGGGGCGGCATTGATTGAAGTACGGGGGGGGGGAAGCGTGGTACTAATCACTACTAAAATGTAGAGGGTTGGCATTGCTGGACTATGAGAGAGCGACAGCAAAACTCTTTCGGGGAATTGACAAAAAAGCTACAATCGGGAATGACACACGAGTGTGCCGCAAGGGAAAAATATACGTGTGAATTTCATTAGGATTTTGTGGAAGGAATTCCATGGATTACCGTTCTATAATCCTACGGTCGTTGGTCCTACGGGTCTACGTAGGCACGCCCGCAGGCACACCCGCACACACGCAGGCACGCACGCGCACAGGCACACGCGCAAGCACGCGCGCAGGCACGCGCTCAGGCACGCGCGCAAGCACGCGCGCAGACGCGCGCTGGCACGCACGCACGCGCACACATGCACGCGCGGCAGGCACACACGCAAGCACGCCGCAGGCACACCGGCACACACAGGCACGCACGCGCGCAGGCACACACGCAAGCACGCCCGCAGGCACACCGGCACACACAGGCACGCACGCACGCACGCAGGCACACACGCAAGCACGGCGACAGCGACATATACGTATATACGCGCGGGCGGCGGCGCGCGATACTCCAGTCAGGGCTCGCGATCCATTGCAACTCTATGGACAGGGGAAACTAGCCTCAAGGCCACGCGTGATGCGGCGGCTTTTGATGTACACGATCGATCGATCGCGTACTATATATACCAGGAGATATAACGGCCTGGCGTAGCACGCGCGGCATACACCAACACACACATTGCAGCGTCAAATAAACGCACAACACTGGCCAACGTCTGACAATCTCAAACAGTGAACTAAGCCGTGTCTATATTGTAAAGCAAACTATATTACAATGGTATTAAATGAAGGTACTGTTAGTAGGCTGTTGTACTGTAAAATGAAAATTTGTACATTCTAACCCCCTAAAATTTTCTCTCAACGGATTTAAGCATTTCACAAAATCGACCCTGGACTGTGAAATCCGCGATTTCCGCGGATCCGCAGAAGATTCTCATCCGCTGTAAAATAGAGCGCTATTTCAACATAATACACAGACTTTTGGTGTGCGATTTCAACCACTTTTATGAGGCGCGATGATGCGCGCACCATGGCACAATTTATGGTGGCGCGGTGGAGCCGCGAGCGCGATCGCGCCCCTTAAAAATGAAAGCCTGGCGTGGTGGTTTCCCAAAATGCAGTGGCGCGCCGCTATAGCCCTGTACTTGCAGCCATTTACATAAACTGCGCAACAGGAGCGAACACGAGAATTTCGTACGGCAT